>NW_026112641.1:0-77911 GCF_024323335.1 Lathyrus oleraceus | reverse complement strand
TTATAGCAGGAACCATATGGTGTCCCCTAGCTATGGACACTTTCAACCTTATACCCGAAGCCTTAGAAGACAAGTACATATCTAAGATAATTTCAAAGATATCTTTGAAGTTGAGAAAGTGCTAAATGACATCCTAAAAGTGAGGAGGCTTGGTGGATCCAAATAGAAAAAGTTGTTTGGCTGTTAGAAGGAGATAGAATCACCCACTATTATGTAAAGACCTTTTCACCATGATTGTAAAAGGGATACCATGACGGTTAACCAGTCGTGGTTAGGTAGGATGTGGTTGTAAATGTGTGTTGCTTTCCACCATAGGTGATTGACCGTAGTGATAAAGTAGGTAGTGTGCTACCTATCACAACGGTTATAGTTAATAACTGTTGTGATATATATAGTTCATGGGTTCGAAACCCAATAACATCAATTTAATTAAAGCACATATAATATTAACAATTCACCACCGTTATATATTTCAACCGCGGTGATATGTACATGAGTTTATTATAAAATATGTGGATTACTGTTTTTCCTTACCCCTCAATAAACATATACAACCATTCAAATTTTATTTAAAGATAATAATTTGAAAAATTATATTATTCTTGAAAAACCACTTAGATGATCCACTATTTTTCGAATTGCATGGATCTTGTAATTCATCTCTTGCTCTTTAACATATAGAATTTAGTTCAATGCTTCAGGTTCTTCAAAGCAACAATTCATTCTCTTCTAGTTTATTTTGAAAAGCATCAATTTGTTGAGTAATTCAGATTCATCGTCATCACTATCATCATCATTATCTTAAATGGTTATGATGACAGTGATGACGATGAATACAAATTTCTCAACAATTTTGATATTTTCCAAAATAAACTAGAAGAAAATGAACTGTTTCTTTGAAGAACTTGAATCATTGAGAAAAAATTCTATATGTTCTAACTCGAATCAACCCTTAGAGAACTTTAGTACCCTACAAACATTCGCAAAAAAAAAAAATTTAGACAGAGTGTGACAAGCTAGGGGAAAATATATTCTATCTCAAATCAACTAGGCTCTATTTTAGGGCCTAGTGTGCATTCTGTTGTATCTCGAATCAACCAGCCAATGCATGTGCATCCAGTCAATGGAAATTTTACTGTTCATCCATGGAGAATGCCTCCCCATCTATCTCTTCAAGTAGTGGACATTGACAATCACGAGGAACAACCTCAACAAACTCGAGTGGTTGTAACTGCTAAGGCACTTACTGAAAATGAGCCTGAATACAGAGGTCCTCACATTCATATTGAAACTACTTCTCAAGCTATTCAGCCTACTGCTCAATATTTGTACCAAGGCCTTTAATCTAGAATGCCTATTGCCCATCCTGGGGCACCTTCTGTTGTTGTACCTCCGTTTGCTTATCCTGGGCACCCTATGCTCCCTATGGGGTCCAACCTGGTCAGACTGTTAATTCTGGTGCAATGTATCCTACTTAAATGTTTCCTTGACCTGCTTATCCCCAAGAACATGCTCAAACTACACCACAAGCTGCTTAGTTTCCTAATTCTCAAGCTTATCTGCAAGGTCTGGTTATCAATCAGAATGGTCCTGGTGGAAGTGAAACCAAGCATGCTGAATATCAGTTGTTAAATGATCGCATCAAGGCTATTGAGGGGTTTTCCGCGTATGGTATGGACGCGAAAGAATTATGTCTTGTACCAAACGTGGTCTTACCTCCAAAGTTAAAGGCATCATATCTACAAAAATACAAAGGGCTTAGCTGTCTGAGAAGCCACATCACCATGTACTGCAGGAAGATGACTTCCTACATTGATAATGACGCGTTGCTTATTCATTGCTTTCAATATAGCATGTATGAGGCATCTCTTGACTAGTATATTGGCCTCGAACGCAACAAGATCCTATCTTGGAAAAGACTTGTCTGAAGCCTTTTTGAAACAGTATAAATACAACTTGGACATGGCTCCTACAAGACTGCAGTTGCAAAATCAGATTCAGAGAATGAACGAAACCTATAAAGAGTACGCTCAAATATGGCGAGAAATGGTTGCTCACGTTAGACCTATGTTGTTCGATAAATAATTGGTTGATATTTTCATGAGCACGCTTCATTGTTTGTACTTAGAGAAAATGGTTGGTAGTATGTCCTTAAATTTCTCTTACGTTGTGACAATTAGCGAATGTATTGAAAACTGGGAAGATTGTTGGCACTGCTAATCAGTAGGCAATAGCCAAGAAACCTCAAGGTAGCTTCTCCAAGAGGACGGAAGGAGAGATCAATGTTGTCATGGCAAATGTTCACCCTCAATGGCAAGCTCCTATGCCTCCCATGCCATATTACCCATATGTTGCTGCTCTCCAATACCAACAACAACCGTCTCAGTATCAACCACAACATCAGCCTCCACATGCTCAAGCTTCCCAGAACAACAGAAACCAAGGTCAATGGTAAAATAGATGTGGAAACAATAATCAGAGTGGGAGACGACCTCAATATAACAAGATCTCGTATCTTACCATCAATATGGCTTAAAACTTAGCTTATTTAGATAATATGTTTTGAGAATTAATCTTAAGTATAGATTGAATTTTTGTTCTCTGAGAATATTTTGTCCATTTATGCATTTCAAATGGATTTAGTAAGTGATGATTTATACCATGGTCCAATTTAAGCATACTTAATTTTTCTGTCTTAACTTTATGTGCAGGTGCATGGTAGTGACGTAATATATTGTTGCCTTGTGCATGGAGAGAAGCAACTACTTATAATAATACTTCCAACGAGAAGTAACTAGAAGTATTTACTACTTGTTTTAATTACGAAACACAAATCTCCTTGCAATATGAATCAACCACAGTTACATGTAATCTAACTGCTATTAACTTTCTAATAAATAACTCAAGTTTTGCTATCATTACATTACGATACAATTATGAACTTTCTCAAGAAATTAACTATACAAACAATATTAAAATTCTGTTTTAGTAAAACATGTTAAAAGCTTTCAACACTAATTTGTACCTTTGACATTCAAAAAGCTATGTATTGTAACCAATAGTGAAAAAATTGTATTAGACTATGATGTGACAGTGTTGTATTTTTTCCTCCTTTCTAATTAAGTTAGCAATTACTTAGAATGCTTGACAATAACTTGACAGAATTGAAAACTAATAATACATTAATTGACAAACATGTTAAGGCTTTCAATACTAGTTTGAGATTAAAAAAAGATATGTAACTAATAATACATAGTTTGACAAAAATATTAATCTTTCTTTTACTAATTGGCTCTGTTTAATATTTTCTCAATTTTAAAAAATAATTATGTACATATGACATTTAATTTAATTTTTAAACTAAATTAACCATAAGTTCTTTGCAATTAACGAGTCATTTAAAATCAATTTCACACACTCAAATTATAAGTCTGATGCCCTTGTGCATCGAGGCATTTTTCAAATTAAACATCTCTTCACCCCGATGTGTGGAGAACTTGTTACGATCTAAAATCAATAAAACAAACAAACATTTTCTAGAAGAGCTACGGTGCTCTGATCCTTTATCAAACATGAGGGTACGTAGGCATAGAGTCGTAGCGCTCTAGCGAGTATAATAACCAAAAATACATTTTCTTTGTCCCGTTTTTAATATTTTTCCCTTAGCAACATATTCCCGTGTAAATAAATAAATTAAGCAATAATAAATAGCATAAGCAAACTTCCCTTAGACAAGCACACTAACCCTAGATTTAGAGGAGGATCCCATTAGGTACAATGGAAGTGAGGGGTTCCTAATATCTTCCTCTTGCTTAGCTGACTTCTAAACCCTAGGTCTCATCCTTAATATTAGGTTTTATCATTATTTCCCTGTTCCTGATGAACAAATAAAGGATGATGGTGACTCTCTAAATTTTCCAATCGCGACACACTATATCCATCTTGAATCTTGAAGTCACTTGGGCATTTGAGTGTTAACCATGTTGGTCCATCTCCCATCGTTGTAACGGAGATCAGAGCCACCGTTCAAGATCATCAATTATTCATTTCTAGATTTGAAACAGAATAGTGGTGTCGTATGTGGGAATCAACTTTTGATTCCTACGATTTCCTCATATTCATATCCAATTTCTGCTTTACCGAATTGTAGCCTCCTTAGGCTACCGAATCAGAAACACATTTAGCCTTTGATTTCAATAATTTACGTGCTTCATGTTCGTTTTCCAATATCATTGCTCATAGCTCCTTCAGATCTCGAAATTGAGAGAATTTTAAAGTAAGCGCAAAGATCTATCATAGTCGACTCGTTCAATCATCATTTCCCCCTCAATTCCTTATTGTCAAGGTCTTTAATTTTCTTTAGAAATCCACAGAATAATGAAAGAAAGGATTTACAAATCCCGATTTAGGGTTACACTGAGGTATGAAGGTAATTTCCATGAAGGACGGGCCCAAGCCTTGTAATTCACTGTGCGCACTGGCTACCCCCTTACTCTCTGCCAGTGTCAGGGTGATTACAAGGTCAACATCGGAAGGACACCGTAAGTTCATAGTTAACACCGAGAGCCAATTCAACATCGAGTAGCATTATAGGGGTACCACAAATTCACAAAAGAACCACCCCATATCTACTTGAGATAGATACCCATTCTAGAAAAGGAGGGAAGCCAAAAAAATTTGACCCCTGTTAGATGCCCAAGTTTGCTTATTTGAGCTATCAAATGTGGGCATCTTTCACTCCTTTTTGTCAAAAAAGTGTTCGAAACTGTAACACCCTTCTAAAATACCCCAATAATTAATTAAAACAACGAAATATAAATCAGAGTAGATATGCAATTAAGGGTGTCACACTTGACACTTCACACCATTCACCAAAATAACTTGTCATGCTCATTTATTAATCAATAAAAACATCGCACAATTCGCAGCGGATAAAGATCTAACAACATGCAAACCATGTAACGCATTACATGTAGAGTTGTTCAACAACCAAAATGAAAACAAGTAAAACATCTCGTCCCGATGTTACATATACCAGAGCATGACCCACTAAGGAACTACACTAGACTCCAAGCACTAGCTTCTACTCAATCACTGCTCGTTACCTGAAACATAGTTGTAAGGGTGAGTTCCTCAATCGATATAATAAGCATTATAAAATATCATGTAATGCTAAGTAAATTAACACATTCATTCACCCCAATCAGATCACACATTCAGCAACGGCAACATCAACTCATAATCATACTCAACACAAACACAAAACACACGTATAATATTGGAAGACATCCATTCATATTATACGCCATACATACATTATGCAATGAGACTCCATGCATGCGGTACCGACTATTCGTGAACACATAGTTCAACCTCACCGATCAAACCCAGATACGGCTACCAAGCTCACTAGTCCCACTCATTTGAGACCTAGTGATTCACTCACTAATTCCTCACCATGGGAATTAGCTACCACCATAAAGGCCATGCTATGCACGCTAAATCACCTAGCATGCAAACATCAACAACAATTCACAATAACTCACTCACTAATTCCTCACCATGGGAATTAGCTACCACCATAAAGGCCATAATATGCACGCTAAATCACCTAGCATACAACCATCAACAACAATCCACAATGGACATATGCTCACACTCTAAGCCATAAACAGTCCATCCACAATTGCATACATAATAGATATATTCACAGCATTATGCATACCATCATACATCATCAGCATATTTATCACAGAATCACATCATGTCAAATAATAAATCACAGTATTAGCACACTCTACTAATACCTATACTGTTCAAAACAACGGGAAATGATCCCTACTATATCATACATCAGCTAAATTACATTACTCAGCTGAAACGACCAAAATTGCACAACAACAACTCAGAAGAAATCAAACTTCTGCTCATACGCGTATGCCTCATGCCCATACGCGTATGACACATTTCCTAGCCAAGCCCATACGCGTATGGTCTATCTCCTACGCGTATCATACGCGTACCACTTCCCCCATACGCGTACCAACAGAGACAAAACTACGTTAGAATCATCATCTTCTTCATTCATACGCGTATGGCCTCACCCCATACGCGTACCACTCACAGGCTACGTGTAAGTACACGCGTATGGCGCGTATCAGCACCAGTCTCTTCCCCTCCAGGCCATCTCATACGCGTATGGCCTAGTGTCATACGCGTATGACCAGAAACCAAATTCCAGATCTGCTATGGGTTTTTCTCTGCTACGAGATTTCTCAAATCCAACCTCCCACAGTCCAATTTTTACACAACATTCGTTCATATTATCTAACACAGATCATACCCATTCAATTTCACAGTTTCTAACCTTATTACATCTAATTCCTATGAATTTTCTTCAATTGTAAACCCATATCTCATTCATCCATAAGTTCCCAATTTACAGCATGCATCATCCTAATTAGAGTCGATTCAATGGCTTATTACTACCCATTACATGTTAACCCATAATACCCATTAAACGACGATAAACCCCCCTTACCTGAGTTAATCCGGAGAAGCCTTTAGCTTCAAGCTTTTCCCCTCTTCAACCCTTGCTCTCTTGCTCCTCCTCTTGCCCTTTCCACTTTTTGGTCGCTTCTCTGTTTTCATGTGAAAACCTTTTTACCAAATGGGACTCTTTTCTGATTCCAACTTTATTATTCCAATAATAATAATCCAATAATATTCCAATTATTTAATTAAATTAATAAATATACAAACAATAATATATATGAATGGTTTATCTTTTAAATAATACCCTCTCATTCATATTATCATCATAATATACTATTAAACTTAAATTAAATAATTATCATATTTTATCGGGGTGTTACAGAAACCGCCCTTGCTTTTGTTGATTTGCAATACTATGGAAATGATCAACTTGATTTATTGGTGATCAATCCAAATATTTGATTGATCGATCCTTTGAGCTCTTTGAGGAAAACCCTAATTTATAGATGAAACAAACCAGACATATATTGATCTTGAGGTTTGCTATGCATGAATGATGTCTAGGGGAAAATGATTATGAAATCTAGGGGTAAAATTTGGGGTGTGACACACAAGTATTAAAAAGATCATTGAGGCAATAGCTACAAATGAGCATTTGGAGTTATATGATAGGTGTTCAAGTAAATCTGAAAGAGTTATTGATCTGAATCTTGAAACCAATAAAATAAGGATAAAAGACACAATTGCTGCAAAAGTTGAAAAGAAACTTAAAGAAATGAATGTTGGTACGCAACAGATAGCTCAAATTCAACCGGTCCAAGATGTCGGTTATGAAATTTGTGGCGGGCCTCATTTAACTATATAATGTGTTGCAACCACGCAACAAATGGAAGAGATAAAATTTCTAAAGCAGAACAACCCTTATTCTAACACTTATAATCCAGGCTGGAAGAATCATCCAAAATTTTCCTGGAAAGATCAGCAAGGGAATGTTCAAAAGCAGGGTCCCATTTAATATCACAACCAACCACAGTAATATCAGCAACAAGCACCCAAAAAGGCCAATTGGGAACTTGCCTTTGAAAAGATGTCAGCTTAAAATTATGAATTCCAAGAAGAAACAAGAAATAATCAGAGGAACATTGCTGCTTCTATCAAACATATTGAAGTTCAGATGGGTCAGATAGCACAACAAATAACAGGTTCTCGAGCACAAGGTTCCCTCCCAAGTGAAACAGTACAAAATCCTAGAAGTCATGAGAATGTTAATGTTGTCACGACAAGAAGTCAGAAAGGTTTTAAAGATGAAGAAGAGAGGGCAACAAAGGATGACCATGTCATGGAGGTAGTTATGGAAGTGAGGGAAAATAAGAAAGAAAAAGAAGAAGTGATACCACTAGTAAAGCCAATTGAAGAGAAAAATAAAAAAGAGGCTAAACTTGTGATTAAGTTACCCTACCCTTAGAGAGTGACAAAGAAGGATCCAAAAGAGACAAACCTTGAGAAATTCATCACAGTGTTCAAAAAGATAGATAGCAATATGCCTTTCTTTGAAGCACTCGAGCAAATGCCCATGTACAAAATATTCATGAAAGAGGTAATCACTGAAAAGAGACCAATAGAAGATGGGTTGGTAGCCTTTAATGAAAAGCGTAGTGAAATATCACCAGGTAGGAGAATCCCAAGCAAGCAGAAGGATCCTGGAGAGGTCACAATCCCATGCACTATAAAAGACATATCTTTCAAGAAGGTACTAATTGATTCTAGAGCCAGTGTGAGTCTAATGCCATTGTCAATCTACCAAAGGCTTGGTCTTGGAAATGTATGTGATACAAGGACAAATATGAAGTTTGCATATCACTCCATAAAGAATGCATATGGGATATCGGAAGACATATTGGTGACAATAGAGAAATTTAGTTTTCCCGTTGGTTTTGTGATCATAGACATACCTGAGGATGAAGTGACACCAACCATTCTTGGTCGACCATTCATGCGGACAAGTCGATGCAATTTCGACATAGACCACAATACACTAACTTTAAAAGTTTATGATGATGAAATAACCTTGAATGTTCTTGAAATTAGGAAGCTATAGGTGGAAAAACAAAATCAGTATGAAGTAGGCATGATCAGGACAGATGTGAAAGGCCAAAGTGACATGCCAACATCAGAAAAAAGACTCAAGAAGGCCATCTCAACTGCTTTCACCTCCATGAGCAACCCCGAGTGAAAAACTCCTATTTCCATTCCAAAAGCCATGATAAAGAAGAGAAAGTAATATTGAGGTAAGGATGTGGAAGTTGGAAAGGACTTGTGGCACAAAGGAATCCATACCTCTGAAAAAGACGGTTTCTTAGTTATGGAAAAGAAGTGCAACAAGGTGTGGAAGCTGAAGTACCCCCCATAACAGAGGGAATAAGGCATCAAGCTAATGACAATAAAAGAGTGTTGCTTGGGAGGCAACCCAAGGAAAGTATTCGTAAATTTTAGTTTTAGTTTCAGTTTTATATTATTTTTTTGTTTTGTTTGCTTTAAGTGGTTCATTTTATGATTGTTTACTTCCATCTAGTAATATGGTAATTGTAGCTTTAGTGGTTGTGTGAAAAGTAACCAAACTGAAGGAATGTGTGTCCTCTATGCAAGTTAACTCGCCAAAATATTTTTTATATACTTCTAAATGATATGATTGGTTTGATTGAGTTGCATTAAAAGTTGAGTATGTTAATTAAAACTCATTGAGAATCCACATCGAGCAAGAGGCACTGTGGAGGTTGTCAGCTCTACCCCAAACACAATGTACATCATAAGAGAGCACTCAAGTATGTTTTTATCATTCAGAACTTGCGTACGTTCTTTTCTGATTTCGGGTGCATGATTACATACACTAAGGGACATTTTTTCTCCCCCTGAGCCTTTCTAGCCATCCTTTTATTATTATCCATTGTTAACCCCATTTGAGCCTTTAACCATTTGTTTGTTTGAAAATCCACATAATATTAACCCATGGCTCAAACATTCCCCCGCCATGTTCATGGTATTTTTGTGAGTTATCATATCCATGTTCATTCTAAGTTTGAGGTTGCTATTGGAATAACAACCTTTAAGTTTGGGGTAGCTGTGAAGCTTCAGTACAAATGAAGGCACCCGATGATTGAAAAAAATAAGAGAAGAAAAAGAAAAGATGAAAATTTGAAAAATCAAAGAACCATAGAAAAATAATCATCAGGGCACTTGAAAGAAGGAGAAGTCAACGGATATTGAAATAAAGACAAATCCTAAAGGACGATTGCAAGAAATAGTTCCAGCACTAATCCATCAGAATAAACATAGTGAAGATAACAATTTTATTGACTCTGAACCTTAGCCTACTTTTCCAAAATCATACCACTTTAACCATAGCCCAGTTACAATCATAAAGACCTGAAATAGTGTGGGTGCCGTGCAGCTTGATTTAAAAGAGAATTTATTCAAGCCTATGGTATGGTATTGTGTACTATGAAGTTTGAGTGTAGAACACATTAACACCTAAGATATTTGGTGAGTGTGAATTGAGCTGATAGGTGAAGAAGTACTTTCAAGTGAAGATGTGGTCAATTAATTGACCTCGGTAATCTAGCAAAAACCAAAGGAATCAACAAATGAGGGTCATGAAAGATCTTAGAGGTATGGTGGCATATGAAAGGTGTTCTTTAAATTGGGAGTGACATGAGTTCTTTGTCCTTAAAGTTGCTTGAGGACAAGAGACAAGCTAAGTTTGGGGTTGTGATCAGTCACCATTTATGCTATAATTATAATAATGTTAACAGGTGAAAGTAGGCGAGTTAGTTGTATTTTGTATACAGTTTAAGTGGTTTTTACACCTTCTTTTACCGTTAGCATCATTTAATCTTTTCACCGTGTTTATTAAGTTTGTTTCCATTTTCCTCATTTTATGCTTGGGTTATGTGTTATTAGTTTTTTTCAGGTTCAAATAGATATTCAAGTACAATCGGATGTAGAAGCTAAGGAGAATCACAAAGAATTAGAGAAGTTTCCCACGCTTCAGTAGGCCTGCTACGACCACCTGTAACACCTGCTGTAGGCCATAGAAGAGAGGTCTAAATAGATCAAAAGTCCATCCAAAACAGAGGCCCACTAAGGCCACCCGTAGCACCTGCTACGCACCGTAATGGAAGGTTTGGAACAAAGGCCAGATATTACAAAAACAGTGTCCTGTTACGGCCGCCCGTAGCACTTGCTATTAGCCGTAGCACCTGCTACGGGCCGTAGTAGAGAGGCATGGACATGATCATCAGAGACAGTAGCCTGCTACGGCCACCTATAGCACCGACTACGGGCCGTAGCAGGCATGCGTGCAAAAAACCCCATTTTGTCTTTTCTTTTGTCAATCTTAAATGAAGGGCATTTTGGTCAAATGGAAAGCTGATGTTATTGACTTTTGTGGATCTGTTTGAGGAGAGAGGAATACTTTTCTATTAAAGGGGAGTTTTTCAGACAAGAAAGGACACTTTTTTTAAGAGGAAAAATCACATGATTCATAATTGGCGAAATCAAGGTTTTGGGGGAGACGAGATTTTCATGAGCGGAAGCAACTGAAGGTCAAGTTTCATATGAATACTTGTAATGTATACATTTTATATTTTGATTTGCTTGAATACTATGAGTAACTAAATCCCCCAATACTAGGGGGTGTCCCTAACTTGAATCTGTAATGACTTTGAGTTTATATTTGCAATAACAATATTGTTTTTCGTAATTAACTTATTCTCGTGATGTCATTAACACTTTCTCTTTCGGAATAATTGAGATTGTTATATGATTATTAATTAGGTTGGATCACCTTTGATAATGCTTTCATGATATTATTCTATAATAGATATTACCTAGGACTAGGGATACCCTGTAGAAATCAAATTGTTCTTGAAATAATAATACTTAATTTCACCGGTTAATTTCTATGGACATAGAGATTAGGTATGAATGATTAAAGATTTTCTCACTAAGGCATTAGGAGAAAACATCCTTAAGAATTGGTATTAATTAATTGATATTTATTATTGAAATAGTGACTCAGAGTTGTTACAGGGGAAAATCACACACATTCCCTAACATATTACTCTCGTATCTTTCAAATCCATTCTTTGCACTATTTATTTTAATTGCAATTATTTTTATATATTCGCACCAAAAATACCCAACCTTAGTTTTTATTTAATTGAACAACAATTGGAACTCAATATTTTCAAACAATCCTTGAGATCAACATTCAGGGAACTTTCCTCATTATTACTACAAAGGAAAAATAGTACACTTTCTATTTTTCTGATCACCTTCAACGACTAGGGTATTGTCATTTGTGAATCTCATCTTGTTCTTCATTGAGGGGCTTATATTGACAACCCAATCTTTCCTTTCAGTCATATTTGATGAGCAACCTGAATCCAAGTACCATTGGTCCTTACATATTTCATCCTCTTTCATTGTGACCATTAGCAACATCTCTTCTTCTTCGTGTCTTATAATTCTTGCATCATTTTCTTGATTATTTATTTTGTTTTCAGGATAAACACTAGTGTAGTAACCATACTTCTCGAAATTGAAATGCTGAATGTGAATCTTGTCAGGTTTCCTTCCACCATCTTTTCCTCTACCTGCAACACCACCTATGTGGTTGCCTTGGTTTGAGGGTCTTCTCTAGTTTGACGAATTTCGTTCTTGTTGATGACTTCTACCATTTAAGTTGTTGTAACCACCTCTACCTTTGTCCCCATTCCAACTTCCTTTGGCGTTCTTATCTTTTATTGATTGTGCATGTAGAGCAACATCACCTTTCGACTTGCTTGCTGGTCTTTCAACCATTATTCGTTCATGAGGCTCAAGTGTCCTTTGAAGCTTTTCTTTTGTCACGGTTAACAAATGTTTCGACTCTTTTACGGCTACTACCACATGATCGAATTTTGGAGCCAATGACCTCAAGATCTTTGCAGCAACTGATCTTGATGTCAACACTTCTCCACACATCTTTATTTGATTCACCAATTTCGTAACCCTAGTGAAAAAATAAGCCACACTTTCAGTTTCTTCCATATGAAGCAACTCATACGTTCTTTTGTTAGTTTGTAGCCTCACCTTTTTAACCTTCTCAACACCTCTAAACGATTTATCCACGATATCCCATGTTTCCTTCGATGATTATGGATCACCAACTTTCTCAAAAGTTGTCTGGATAAACGCATTGATAAATTATAAAGAGAACTTTATAATCTTTCTTCGTCAAATCTTTATGTGCAACCTTTTGTTCATCCGTTGCTTCTTCGCTAATTGGTGATACTTTATTCTTCATAAGATCTCATATGTCTTGATAGCAGAAGACAACCTTCATCTGCTTGCATCAATTATCTTTAATTCGTACCATTCAAGATTGGAAGATTTGCTAGAAAATGCTCGTTCGATTGAGAAGTCATTGTTATATACTTCTCAAGAATCGCAACCAGTGCTCTAGATATCAGATGTTGGAAATCCCTCTTTACGAAATGAGATTTAATCACTTTTCTTGATTGATTCACGATTCTTGTTCCCCACTCTTCACTCGAGTGATTCAACCACTCCTTGGTTGCATGATGATTCACATGCACAATGATTTGAGAAGAAAACAAATATGTGAAAGTAAATTGAGGAACAAAAGAGAAATTAGGATTTTAGAAAAAACTAGAAGAAGATGCATCAAATTCTGCAGAATTTCTCTCTGCTTTCAACTAGAAATTTTATTCAACTTTTCCTCACACTTATAACAATAAGATACCTCCCTAATCATAATGAGATTACTTCCGCTCAAAGAAATTCTCTAAATAACTAAATAACACATAATTCGAGAAATTGTATTTATCTCAATGTCAAATCCATCGTATCCAACTATTACAAACTTTATTTGACTGCATTCAAACTAGCATTTACAAATACAAAGAACTACATATTTGATAGTAATGATGGGTTGAAGTACCATTTGTGCTTCTCTTTTAATACAGCGTTGCTTATAAAAAAGTTCGGTGGATTCTCTATAAATTTAACTTAATTTTGATGAGTAGTTAATTTTACAAAAGTTGTATGTTTTATAAAACTAGCACGTGTTATCATAATTTTGACAAAACCAACTGTGACACCAAACATATCTCTTTCTCTTTCTTTCTGTTTTAAAAATAAGCACTTATTTGATAAAAAGTTTGTCTCTGAATGTAAATCTCTTTTCAAATTACTACTATATACATTTATCATTTTTATATAATCTTTAAATGTATATAAAAAAGTAAAAAATGTTGGAAATAAGACTACATATAAATGGAATAGGATATCTTTAGGTGGACAAGAAATATTGTGGTTGTCTAAATTATGACTTGTAAAATATTTATATACACGGTTACATTATAGCTTAAATGCAATTTCTATTATTTAAAATATATACGTTTTAACTTCTCTATTTAATTTTTTCAAAATAAAGTTTTAATTTAATTTTTGTTCTCCACATCATTTTAGAGTCAATTTTTTTAAGGTGAATAAATATAATATGACATGTTAATAAATTGAAACAAATCCTTTTATTAATTTGTAGTTTCATTAAACTTATAATTAATCATTTTTATGCAATTTTTGTTGTTGTTTATTTGATTTCACAAACATCTAAAAGTTTGAGACTAGGGAAACCAAACATCAATTTGTAATATTTCTTTTTTGTTGATTATTTGATTTTCATTAAATTTATTAATTTGTGATTAGTTTGATTTTATAAGTAAACTTAAATTAAATTTAGGTATAACCTAATTCTTTGAAATGTGACTAGGGACTATTTTAAGTAGCTACTAGCTTGGCTCTTTCCCTCTGATAACTACTTCAATAATATTTTTTAAAATTGAAGTATTTACTTTAAAATTAGCTTTAAATACATTAATTATTTAAATTTTATTCTGATGGAAACTATTAAGAGAAGGATCCCTTTGATACTTGTCACAATCATAAAAGAAAAAAAAAGGAAGAAAATAATTCTCTTGCAAGGAAATTTCTGTTTTAATAAAACATGTTAAGGCTTTCAATACTAGTTTGAGATTATAAAAAGATATGTAACCAATATTGAAATTGTGTAAGACTAATGTGACTGAGTTATATTAATGTTCCTCATTTAGCAATTACATCAATGATACAGTTACTAAACAATGAATAAAGTATCTTGATTTCACTGTAAGGTTATGTAGAATTTACATAAAAGACTAATTGACCATATATACTACATATTGATTGACAATAACTTGACAGATTTGAAAACACATTGGTGCTAACAGTTTATAACTTGAGAACAGTTTCTATAAGAATACATCATGTTGCACTCTTTAGTATCTCTTGTGAGTGTTGCTTCTTTTTGTATCCTCAAGTTCCCACATATTCTTCAATGACTTCCATTTGTGTTCAAAAGTGTCACTAAACTTTTTTGCAATTTGGTAAATATGATTATTTGGAGGATACGTTATCATTGCATTAGAGAACACAAGCCTCATGTCGCTAGCAAACTCATCCTCTGTTGCATACAACCTCATTTTTCTCTCTATTTCCTTCAAACATATTGCCTTTATCTTACACTTATTAGACTTTGCTATTTTTGGAGGATCTTTCAAATCCCAACCATCTCTGTCCACCAACATCCTCTTCAATATCAACCAACATTGCCTCCTCTTAACACACTCCATCGCTTTCTTCAACCCACATTCTTCACCTCTTGTCACAGAATCCTTCATGTTATCCTTTGGTTGAGACAAAGGTGTTGGTTTGGAAAGTTGGTTCTTGATCATCTTCTTGTCTTCAACAACATTGTCATTATCCTTTGGTTGAGACAAAGGTATTGTGTTGGAAACTTGGTTCTTGATGATCTTCTTGTTTTCAACAACATTGCCATTATTCTTTGGTTGAGACAAAGCTGTTGATTTGGTTTGATAATTTGAATCAACCCAATAACAGGATATGGTTGGTTTTACAGAATCTTGAATCTTCCTTCTCTTGTTTTCATTTGTGGCACAAGAATCTGAATCGCGTTTTCTTGAACCAGGAGGATAACTGAGCTTGATGATAAGTCTTTTACGAGGTTGTGTGTTCGAAGGGTTAGTGTTGGGTGTTGTTGAGGAAGAAGGTTTGGTGTTGTCGGACATGGATGTTGTTAAGGAAGAACAAGGGTTTGTCTTGGATACTGTAAATGTGAAGTCTTGATTTTAGGGAGATATATCATTAATAACACAATTTTAAATATTCAATCTTATTTATTTTGTTTTATTTTACTCGTTTTTAATTTTAGTATCTAACTAATAAGTTATCTCAAAAGATATTAATTGTAACAAACTTTCTATTTCATACTTAAAAAAAAATTATAAATAACAAAAATTTGAAATCTTTTAAAAACTTATTTTTAATTTTTTATAACAAACAAGACTTAACATCATTTAGAAAAGTAGTTTTTAATTACTGTTCAATCTTTTTACAACAATATAAAAATATTCATTGTTTTATTATTTTTGTACATAAATAATGATCTGTGTGAAAACATAAATAATTTTATTAAACAAATCACAATAATGAATTAAACATAGAAAAGCAAAGTGACTAAACACTACATACCAATTTCATCATAAGGTGAGGGCAAGAGTTCTGGTGAATTTTCAAACACATTGTTTCGAGACATTGCAAGTCGAATTTGAAAAGAGAAGAAAGTTTCTTTGTTTATAAAATTCTACAACTTCAAACTAAAAGAATCTTGATTTATATAGAGATATAACACAAGATATAATATCTTGGTTGATATAAAAATAATTAATGATTAATAATAGATCGACTTAAATCATGGTGTAAATCAAATCAATTAGTTTAAGTAATGAAGATAATGTTGATTTTATTTTTATTTTCTAAAATATCTCAACAAACTAATATTTACTTTCATCTTATCTAATTAATATTTTGCTTATTTTTTTAATTTTAAATTTAATGAAATTTATAATTTTATTTCAGCTCAC
Source organism: Lathyrus oleraceus (assembly GCF_024323335.1). Classification (NCBI taxonomy): domain Eukaryota; kingdom Viridiplantae; phylum Streptophyta; class Magnoliopsida; order Fabales; family Fabaceae; genus Lathyrus; species Lathyrus oleraceus. The sequence continues at coordinate 61,370 of NW_026112641.1, read as the reverse complement.
TTTTAGAAAAAAAAACATGTTATTTTTAATTTAAAAATAATAATTTATATTTTATTTGTAATGTACACGAGTCACTCAATATTTCTTAGTTTTCCTTTTACCAAACTATTTTTGACCTACAATAAATATCTCAACAAACTATGCATATATACTTTTATTTTATCCATGAAATATTTTACATAACTTTTTAATAATTTTACTTTTTAACTTTAGCAAAATAATTTAGCCTTTTTTAAAGGCCAAGTTCCACACCCAGTTATTTTTATCTAACAAATTTTATATATCTACTTTGATTTTATCCTATAAATAAATTTTTCTAAATTTTTAACAAACACGGTTTTAATTAATTCATAGTCATTTATTTTCAAAGATATAGTTCTTAGACTTAAAACAAACACCCTCTTATCAGGAGAATGATTTCATTTTAAAAGGATTGTGACTATTACTATTATATTGTAATAAACCTAATGCTTAAAAATGTATATTAATTATATTAATTGTTTAGGTGATAACGATTACATTTGAACTTAAATATTAGTTAAACAATTTAATTATTTATTAATAATAAAAAGTGTATAAATTCAAATTTTATTAAACTAAGCTTTGAACATAAATAATGATCTCTTTTGAACCTTAGAAAATTCATTTCCCTCCACTAAGCTAAGAAATAAGATTAAAACTAAAAATTAATTTTATATTTTTGTACATTATTTTATAAATAAATTTTTTTTCTTCATATTTTAATAAAAATATAAAAAATAATTGTTGGTAAATTAAGTCAAATATATTTGTTTCAAACCCTAAATTGGAGGAAAATATTCGAATGGGGCCTATAAGTTATTTCAACCCGAAGTTGGCTTTAGGGTTTCATCCGTTACTTAATTGTTTTTCTAATTTTGATTTTGATTTCACTTTAGGCAAGGAGAAAAATCTATGGTATATCTTCATCCATCTTCTTATTGATTGAGTGATTGAATTAATTGGGATACAAATTAAATTTCCACACAAGGGTAGAAAAATATTCGAATGGGGCCTAAATGTAAATTTTTTACTAAAATATCCCATATTTTAAAAAAAAAATCTAAAATAATTCAATTTTAAAAAAAAATCTGAATTTACCCCAATTTCAAAAAAAAAATACTTAAGGCATGGGCGCCAGACCAATTGACGTTTATCCTTAATTTTTAAGAGGGGGCGCCAATTGGATTGGCTACGGCACATGGTGCTGCCAATCCAATTGGTGCCCAGGTACACTAATTGAGAGGAGGCGCCAATTGATTTGGCGCTTCAGTGTAATGTACAATTTTTTTCTTCATAAATAGAGGTGTTGTCTGATTCATTTTTCCACATCTCATTTCGTCATATTGCAAACATGTTTGGTGTTCGCCGCCGCTATGGAAAAGTGATTTATTTGAGAGACAAGCCTCCGATGTTGATGCTCTTCTGGAACATTTGTAGTTTCGATGTTTGGACGAGATAACATAAGTTTGATTATTGTAATCAGTTAAAAATGTTCTGTTTTAAGTTTTCTTATGTTGTAGTGATGTTAGTTATTAACCTTGTTGTAACAAAAAGATAATGATATATAAAAAATCAAGGTTACAAAAATTGAAAGGAGCTACTTAATTATGATGCAGATGTTGCTCCTAGATTGGGACATTTGTTCTTATTGTGTCCGGGTTGATGACATATACTACATAGTCTTATCATTTTATCAGTCGTATCCATTTCTGTTCTAATACGTGTATTGTTTGATCGTCCTTTTTTCTTTCTTCGCATCTCATTGTTGTGCCAAACTATGTCACCTTCATATGGAGGCTAGTATTCCCCCATTGGTAGTACTGAGAAGCTTTTTATACACATTCATAATGGTAATGGCCTTGTGAACATCAGATAGATGGATATAAGCATCTTGGTGAGTATGCACGCATGCCACGATGGCATGGGAGCAAGGAATACGGAAGGTCTAGAACTTTCCATAGTCGCACCAACTTCTGTTTAGTTTGACAGCATAGGATAAATTTGGCATCCCCTTATTGAGATCCATTGTTTCCTGTACACTGAAATTTTGCCTACGACGGTCAAAGACTGTAACTGCGTGTGTGCTAGCTTTGATACTTTCCTCTTTCATCACTTTCATACAACATTCACTGAATATTTGATCTGACACTAACACTGCACACCATCTTTCACCTCTGGTTGCGAATCTAGATGCCAACCTAATATAGGTTGTTCTGACCAAAACGGTTATTGGTAGATTTCCAATGCCTTTGAATACGCCGTTCATGCATTCCACGAGGTTTATTGTCATGTGGCCCAATCGACAACCTCTATCAAATGCCATTGTCCACTACTCTACTGATATGTTATCCACCCATCTTCTTGCATCTACATTAGACAATCTAATTTCATCATGATAATGTTGAAATGACGGTTGAGTTAGAGCATACCCTGCATTCACCACTTTTTTGCGAAAGTTTATGTCTTTGATTGCACGCATGAAGTTTTGTGTGATATGTCTAATGCAATAGACATGGGTAGAAGGAGGATCATGTCATCCGTTATCATGGTTATTGTAAGCACTCTCAATGGCAGCATGTCTATCTGAAACCAAACAAAGATTGGCTTGTGGAGCGACATGTGTTCTGAGATGTCGAAGGAAGAAATCTCAACCACCAACGGTTTCACCTTCAACCAGAGCAAAGGCAATGGGAAAGACATTATTGTTGCCATCTTGTGCAACATCCATAAGCAAAGTACCCTTCTATTTTCCGTATAACCATGTTCCATCAATTTGAATAATAGATTTGCAGAATGTAAAATCTTTGATGCACGGTTCAAACGCCCAAAAGAGGTGGTGAAAGATTCTATTTCCAGCAACACAAGTTCCGTCTGGCGTAAATGCTGGCAGTCTCTCCATAATTGCAATAGTTCCTGGTGCGTATGTTTTAAGTGCCCATAAAAACCATGACAATTCTTTATATGAATCCTCCCAGTTGCTGAATACATGTTCAACAACCTTTGTCCTTGCAATCCACGCTTTCTTGTAAGATGGAGTATAATTATATTTTGTTCTGATATTAGATATTATTATACTCACCTTCCCTGATGGGTCTTTGTTAACAAGCGGCAAAATGTTTTGACATATCAATGCAACACTTAATTTACGGTGATCTTGTACAACATTAGTTACAATGCAACTGTGAGGTGGGTCTATAGAAGCTATCTCCCAAGCGTCGCTTCTCTTCTTGTGAGACGCAGCCAACCGAAACTTGCAAAGGATGTTATGACATTCGATGACATACCTTCTCAAATCAGTGTGTTTCACGGTGAAATTAACAGAGTTATTCATGTGAAATTTTTTGATAGCTCGCACATATTCCTCTTTAGTGCGGAACATGTCTCCCACTTTTAACTCACCCTCTAATCGTGGATACAAGTTATAAAGACACTGTTGGATATTTTATCGTCATGCAAATCCATGTTTGTCATATGTTGAGGAGGATTATATACATGACTTGGAGGTAATGGCGTTGGATGATCGTCAGCTTCAATGTTGTTATTCAACATATGATCGACCTGTGTCTCGGTCTCTCTTCTTCTTCATCAATGACGTTGACTTCTGCCTCTACTTCTAGGTCGGCTTCATCTGAGTTTTCTGAATCAAATTCATCAGATTCAACTTTATTAATTATCTGAGATTTCTGAGACAGTATACTTGGTTGAAGAGTAATATATAACTCAATAGAGTTGCAACCAGAATTTCCGTGACTAACAAACATATATTCAACATCTTCATCGTCCCGTACCTTTAGCGGGTCAAATTTACATTGACTATTCTCGAAATAAATTGGATTTTGATACGTGATTTGTGACGCAAGACCAGATCCTATGCAAGATTCAATTCGTTTTTTAAAATGCAAGAAATTTGAATTTCTCTTGATCGTAAAGCAGATAGTATCGGTGTTTCAAAAAGAAATCTCGTATACATCAGACTCATATGTCTCACCGTTGTAGTGAGCATTGATAATATATTTGGATGCAGATGACATTGTAATATTTGGGTGCAGATGGAAAGTAAATTTTTGGTGCAGATGAATTTATGTTGATTGTAGGATGAAATGGTAAGACACTTAAATATCCATGTAACATGGCATGCATGCAAACCCTAGCGTCAGTCCTATTGGCGTCTGCATGTAATATTAGTACATGGGCGCCAGTCCATGTGGCACCTTAAAGACCTCGAAATTCTGCATGTAGATAGCCATGCAGCCTGCACCCTATGTGAAGACCATGCATGCATGCAAGCCTAGGAGGCGACAATCCATATGACGCTTGCATTGTAAGATTGCATGTGTAAGCCAAACCAATTGACGCCTACATCAAGCCCAATTATCCATGCATCCAAACTTTTGCATGTCTTTGCATGTCTCTCATTATAAATATTCATACAAGTTTCACTTCTTCATCACCAACAATGACTTCTTCCTCTGCAACAACCACTCTTTCAACTGTAACAACCATTCTTTCATATATTTACTACGACAAGATGTCTCTGCTCACTATGGGTGAATCGTATAGAGGCACAATTGAAAACATAACAACTTATGTAAGCATTTAACTCTTGTATTATTTTTCTAAAGTAACTTAATTTGTTTTTTTTAAAGTAACTTATTTTGTTGTTTATTTTTTATAAAGTAACTTATTTTAATTTTTATTTTTTAGGATGTTTCTAGGTTTCGAACTCGTGTCCACGAATTTGTTCACATGGACGTGATTATTCAACCTTATGTCAAACTCGCTGATTTTGGACATGTAAGCAAAATAATATCTTGGTCGGTTGATAATAAATTTATTCTTGCATTATGTGAAAGATGGCGTCCCGAGACACACACATTCTGGTTTCAACCGGTGAATGTACCGTGACGTTAAAAGATGTCTATATGTTATTGGGACTGCCTATCGAAGGTAAGGCGGTAAATAATAAAACCAACTATGCGAATTCAATTTGCATGGACCTCTTGAATTCTAACTTGTTAGATGATAACTCGAGAGATCAAGGTATACTCCTTTCACGCCTTAAGGCATATCATAACAACTTATAGTTAGATGAGAATTCTACCGAAGAGGCTCGAATAATAAAAACTAGGTGTTATATTATGCTTTTAATTGGTTTATTTTTATTTCCCGAAGGTAGTGGTTCTAGTATGCATGTTATGTATTTACCTTTACTAAGACATGTAGATAGAATAAGAAGTTATAATTGAGGGTCTACTTGTTTGGCTTATCTTTATAGCTCTTTGTGTAAAAATGCACACAAAGACACATCTACATTTTCTGGATGTGACGTTTTGCTCCTATCATGGGGTTGGTCCAGACTACCATCCCTAGTGCCCGTCAACAACAACCATTCATATTTCCATACGCACAAAAGTAAGTTTTTAAAAATGGACTATATTTACTTACTTTAGCGATTATTATCTCTAAATAATATTTTTACTTTTATGGTGCAGATGGTCGGCACGTGGTATGAGTTATAACATATGTCCTAGACACTGTATTACCCAGTATCGCAATCTCTTGGATCACCTTTGACCGACAGATGTATTTCCATTAAACTAATTATTAATAATTTGTTAATTTCTTCTAACAAATTTATAATCTAATATATGTTCACATTTCAATTCATTTGGGGTTCATATCTAAATTTGAATCATGACCATGAAATCAATGAACAAGACGTAACTGTTTGGACTGCATGCACACCGATCATAAGATTCACCACTGTGGATATGCACAATAGTAATCGTGTTAAATTGCAGTTCGATATGCTTCAACACATCCCAGATCCCCCGACAAACCTTGAAGAATGGAATTTACGCAAAGTTAACGACCAATGGAACTTTAACCCATGGTAAAACTTTGCCAGATCTGTGTGTCGAAAATGGAAGCACCGACAAGACCATGTCTTAACTAACGTTGTGATCGTCGAGGATATATACCTATACGATCCACACTAGGAAACTTACACACCAGAAGGTTCAACATCTAACCCTTGACAACATTGTCAAACCGGTTACTCACAACCCCCTATCCATCAAAATTTCCGATCCACAAACACACAAACCTACAACCCTAACATGTCAAACACCCAACCACAATACTAAGAGCATACCTCGTACCACCACCAACAAGTAGATCATCATCAAGACACCCAACATCGCTATGCACCCAACACATCACCCTATCATAGTCGTCTTAGCCAAAACACTCAGCGATCATTTAACATCAACCGTCCCTCCTCCTACTATAACCAAGAAGCTCAAACATCACAAAACCAAAACCTTCAAGAATCATATGGCTACCAAACACCACAACAATCATTTCAACCTTTCCTCGACGTGTCATTCACACCAATGTCTCCCTTCAATCATCTTGGTCGTCCTCCAACAACTCATACACAACCCAACTACTTTGACATGGATCATGAACTCAGCTATGGCGGTAGCCCTTCAATGCATACACAAGACTACGCTGATTTGTCTAAATATCTCAGACAATCTCCTGCAGTTGGTGGTGATGTTCCTGGGCCCTCAGATACTCAAACACCTGGGATGAATCATCAATGTGGGTTAGGGCCACGAGTTATGGTAGCTAGGGGATGTGGGACCGGAGATCGGTTAAGTGATCCCGGTCATCGACATTAGTCTTTTTGTGTAAACACATATTAATATTAATATGAATTATTTTGATTTCAACTTTATCTAAAATGTACAATGTTTTTCAAAAAAAAAAAACGAAACACACAGGTTTGACACCAATTGGCGTCTCCTTTAAAAATCAACACACATGCGCCCATTGGATTGACAGCACTAGGTGCATTAACCAATCCAATTGGCGTCTCCTCTCTAAATTTAAGAGCAGACGTCAATTCATCTGACGTCTCCTTTTAAAAGTGGAGTAATTTGATAATTAATCTGAAAACAACTTTAAAAATTCAATCTGTTTTTTTAATTATTATTTAAAATTTTATTATGAATGAGTCATCGCAACTTTAATTTCTTTATGAGAAGTTGTTCTAACTAGCTTCTCATTTGATTTTTTTTAAAACCTCTTAAAATTTTATAACAAACAAAAAATAATTTTTTTATTTTTTATTTTGTTTTAAAAATTATAACAAACAAGCGCAAAGGTCATTTAAAAAAGGATTTAATTGAAATACACTGACAGTGTAAATTTTTTTTACACCGTCAACTAATCATAGCCGTTGGATGTCAAAACAAGTTTGACTTTTATTTTAAAATTCTATAAAATAATACAAACGGGTGATGGTGATGAATCGACTGTGTAAAATATTTTAGACTGACAATGTATAGTAATTAATCTCTTTAAAAATTAAGTCTTTGAATATTAATAAATATTTTTACAACGGAATAATTTTAATTTATCCTTTTGATTTTGTTTTAAAATTATTAATTTAAAATTAAAATATTTAATAAATATATTTAAATAAGTTTAATTGATACAAGATGTTTTACACTATTTATCGATAAATTGTGACACTCATATAAATAATGCTTTACTTTTCCTTTAACAAACATTGATAAACTTACTCGCCAATACATGAAAATTAATGTCTATTTATATTTTAATTTTTTAAAATATTATTTTGATCTACTTATTTTTTCTTATTTATAAATTTTTATTTTTTAAAATTTTAAATAATTTTGTTCATTTTCCTTTATTTGCACGGAAAATCCATAAAAAATCTATCTCTTATCGATTAAATTTCACAAAATTTAAAAAGTTAGTTTTTAATTCAGAATTATATAAATTTAAGATTTATATAATAAAAATTCATCATAATAAATTTAATTGTGTATTTCAATATATCTATAGAACACTAAACTTAATTTTAGTTTTTTCTATTGTTATTTGTAAAATAAGTGACTAGTGTCAAACTCTCATGCACAAAACTTAGAATAGAGCAATTTCAATGGGATACAAGAAATATGCAAATCAAGAATAAAGTCAATAATTTTGACTATGAAAAGTTTATTTGATTTTCTATCGTGGAATCTCTTTTCTTGTTTTGTACTTCCGTGTCCTCGACTTTTGTTATCTCTCTTAAGCTGATTTCTCATTTCCTCCTCTATATTTCTGTAATTTAGAGTGAGTGTTCTTTTTATTTCAGGTTACTCCTGAGTTTTTTCTTGATTTTTTTTTTTGCGATTTGCAAGAATTCCGCCATCTTTTCTTTCTCTGTCAACTTGGTGTTTCTGGTTCCTATATCTGTCTCTAGTGGTTGATCATTCCCTTATGAGCACCCAGTTTTGCAAAGTCTGTGTTTTTAGATCGTTATCAGGTGTTTTACTCGGTTCCTTTTCGATTTTGCTTATTTTTTCGGTGTGCTGCATTCAGACTCCATGGACGACAAAAGACTGTTGGACAATGGTAAAAGGTTTAGCTCCTACAGGGATCTAGTCATTGATTTGTCTTCTTCGGTTCTGCATGTTACATCAAATATATCAACAGGAGAAAAAATCAACAAGCAAGACTATCAACAAAAAAGTGCTCATCAGTTCATAGATACCAACATTCCTAATTAAGATTCTGCTGAAGACCCGGGTTTTTGCGTCTGGGACGATGAGGATGTGCAAGAAGCGTATAAAGAACTAAAATATTTGTTCTTGGAAAGTTCCTATCTCAAAAGCTTATTCATAAACTATCCCTATAATTTGGTCTAGCTGGAATTTGGTGTGACCTAGTAGGTATAAAAGTTGTGGAATTAGAATTGGGGCTCAAACACATCTCCACGGACAATCCTGCAATTACAAAGACTATGGAATCCTACAATTACACAGACTATGGAATCCTGCAATTACAAAGACTTAGACTTTAGTTTGGTCACAATTTGGGGAATATCTCTGAAAAATCAGATCTAAACAGATGAGGTGTAAAATCGGAGTAAAGCTTGGAAAGGTTTTAGAGTCTGAACTATATAGCTACCCAAATAAGGCCACAATTGTTAAAACAAAAATCCTTGGAACCCAATGCTAAACAATCTTTCGGACCTTGGATCAGATCTATAGAATTTAGGGGAAAAATCATCAACAAAGCGGAAAAAAATTATAGCAGGAACCATATGGTGTCCCCTAGCTATGGACACTTTCAACCTTATACCCGAAGCCTTAGAAGACAAGTACATATCTAAGATAATTTCAAAGATATGTTTGAAGTTGAGAAAGTGCTAAATGACATCCTAAAAAGTGAGGAGGCTTGGTGGATCCAAATAGAAAAACGTGTTTGGCTGTTAGAAGGAGATAAAATCACCCACTATTATGTAAAGACCTTTTCACCATGATTGTAAAAGGGATACCATGACGGTTAACCAGCCGTGGTTAGGTAGGATGTGGTTGTAAATGTGTTGCTTTCCACCATAGGTGATTGACCGTAGTGATAAACTAGGTAGTGTGCTACCTATCACAACGGTTATAGTTAATAATTGTTGTGATATATATAGTTCATGGGTTCGAAACCCAATAACATCAATTTAATTAAAGCACATATAATATTAACAATTCACCACAGTTATATATTTCAACCGCGGTGATATGTATATGAGTTTATTATAAAATATGTGGATTACTGTTTTTCCCTTACCCCTCAATAAACATATACAACCATTCAAATTTTATTTAAAGATAATAATTTGAAAAATTATATTATTCTTGAAAAACCACTTAGATGATCCACTATTTTTCGAATTGCATGGATCTTGTAATTCATCTCTCGCTCTTTAACATATAGAATTTAGTTCAATGCTTCAGGTTCTTCAAAGCAACAATTCATTCTCTTCTAGTTTATTTTGAAAAGCATCAATTTGTTGAGTAATTCAGATTCATCGTCATCACTATCATCATCATTATCTTAAATGATTATGATGACAGTGATGACGATGAATACAAATTTCTCAACAACTTTGATATTTATCAAAATAAATTAGAAGAAAATGAACTGTTGCTTTGAAGAACTTGAATCATTGAGAAAAATTCTATATGTTCTAACTCGAATCAACCCTTAGAGAACTTTGGTACCCTATAAACATTCGCAAAAAAAATAAAATTTAGACAGAGTGTGACAAGCTAGGGGAAAATATATTCTATCTCAAATCAACTAGGCTCTATTTTAGGGCCTAGTGTGCATTCTGTTGTATCTCGAATCAACCAGCCAATGCATGTGCATCCGGTCAATGGAAATTTTACTGTTCATCCATGGAGAATGCCTCCCCATCTATCTCTTCAAGTAGTGGATGTTGACAACCACGAGGAACAACCTCAACAAACTCGAGTGGTTGTAACTGCTAAGGCACTTACTGAAAATGAGCCTGAATACAAAGGTCCTCACATTCATATTGAAACTACTTCTCAAGCTATTCAGCCTACTGCTCAATATTTGTACCAAGGACTTCAATCTATAATGCCTATTGCCCATCCTGGGGCACCTTCTGTTGTTGTACCTCCGTTTGCTTATCCTGGGCACCCTATGCTCCCTATGGGGTCCAACCTGGTCAGACTGTTAATTCTGGTGCAATGTATCCTACTTAAATGTTTCCTTAACCTGCTTATCCCCAAGAACATGCTCAAACTACACCACAAGCTGCTTAGTTTCCTAATTCTCAAGCTTATCTGCAAGGTCTGGTTATCAATCAGAATGGTCCTGGTGGAAGTGAAACCAAGCATGCTGAATATCAGCTGTTAAATGATCGCATCAAGGCTATTGAGGGGTTTTCCGCGTATGGTATGGACGCGAAAGAATTATGTCTTGTACCAAACGTGGTCTTACCTCCAAAGTTAAAGGCATCATATCTACAAAAATACAAAGGGCTTAGCTGTCTGAGAAGCCACATCACCATGTACTGCAGGAAGATGACTTCCTACATTGATAATGACGCGTTGCTTATTCATTGCTTTCAATATAGCATGTATGAGGCATCTCTTGACTAGTATATTGGCCTCGAACGCAATAAGATCCTATCTTGGAAAAGACTTGTCTGAAGCCTTTTTGAAATAGTATAAATACAACTTGGACATGGCTCCTACAAGACTGCAGTTGCAAAATCAGATTCAGAGAATGAACGAAACCTATAAAGAGTACACTCAAATATGGCGAGAAATAGTTGCTCACGTTAGACCTATGTTGTTCGATAAATAATTGGTTGATATTTTCATGAGCACGCTTCATTGTTTGTACTTAGAGAAAATGGTTGGTAGTATGTCCTTAAATTTCTCTGACATTGTGACAATTAGCGAATGTATTGAAAACTGGGAAGATTGTTGGCACTGCTAATCAGTAGGCAATAGCCAAGAAACCTCAAGGTAGCTTCGCCAAGAGGACGGAAGGAGAGATCAATGTTGTCATGGCAAATGTTCACCCTCAATGGCAAGCTCCTATGCCTCCCATGCCATATTACCCATATGTTGCTGCTCTCCAATACCAACAACAACCGTCTCAGTATCAACCACAACATCAGCCTCCACATGCTCAAGCTTCCCAGAACAACAGAAACCAAGGTCAATGGTAAAATAGATGTGGAAACAATAATCAGAGTGGGAGACGACCTCAATATAACAAGATCTCGTATCTTACCATCAATATGGCTTAAAACTTAGCTTATTTAGATAATATGTTTTGAGAATTAATCTTAAGTATAGATTGAATTTTTGTTCTCTGAGAATATTTTGTCCATTTATGCATTTAAAATGGATTTAGTAAGTGATGATTTATACCATGGTCCAATTTAAGCATACTTAATTTTTCTGTCTTAACTTTATGTGCAGGTGCATGGTAGTGACGTAATATATTGTTGCCTTGTGCATGGAGAGAAGCAACTACTTATAATAATACTTCCAACGAGAAGTAACTAGAAGCATTTACTACTTGTTTTAATTACGAAACACAAATCTCCTTGCAATATGAATCAACCACAGTTACATGTAATCTAACTGCTATTAACTTTCTAATAAATAACTCAAGTTTTGCTATCATTACATTACGATACAATTATGAACTTTCTCAAGAAATTAACTATACAAACAATATTAAAATTCTGTTTTAGTAAAACATGTTAAAAGCTTTCAACACTAATTTGTACCTTTGACATTCAAAAAAGCTATGTATTGTAACCAATAGTGAAAAAATTGTATTAGACTATGATGTGACAGTGTTGTATTTTTTCCTCCTTTCTAATTAAGTTAGCAATTACTTAGAATGCTTGACAATAACTTGACAGAATTGAAAACTAATAATACATTAATTGACAAACATGTTAAGGCTTTCAATACTAGTTTGAGATTATAAAAAGATATGTAACTAATAATACATAGTTTGACAAAAATATTAATCTTTCTTTTACTAATTGGCTCTGTTTAATATTTTCTCAATTTTAAAAAATAATTATGTACATATGACATTTAATTTAATTTTTAAATTAAATTAACCATATGTTCTTTGCAATTAACGAGTCATTTAAAATCAATTTCACACACTCAAATTATAAGTCTGATGCCCTTGTGCATCGAGGCATTTTTCAAATTAAACATCTCTTCACCCCGATGTGTGGAGAACTTTTTACGATCTAAAATCAATAAAACAAACAAACATTTTCTAGAAGAGCTACGGTGCTCTGATCCTTTATCAAACATGAGGGTACGTAGGCATAGAGTCGTAGCGCTCTACCGAGTATAATAACCAAAAATACATTTTCTTTGTCCCGTTTTTAATATTTTTCCCTTAGCAACATATTCCCGTGTAAATAAATAAATTAAGCAATAATAAATAGCATAAGCAAACTTCCCTTAGACAAGCACACTAACCCTAGATTTAGAGGAGGATCCCATTAGGTACAATGGAAGTGAGGGGTTCCTAATATCTTCCTCTTGCTTAGCTGACTTCTGAACCCTAGGTCTCATCCTTAATATTAGGTTTTATCATTATTTCCCTGTTCCTTATGAACAAATAAAGGATGATGGTGACTCTCTAAATTTTCCAATCGCGACACACTATATCCATCTTGAATCTTGAAGTCACTTGGGCATTTGAGTGTTAACCATGTTGGTCCATCTCCCACCGTTGTAACGGAGATCAGAGCCACCGTTCAAGATCATCAATTATTCATTTCTAGATTTGAAACAGAATATAGGTGTCGTATGTGGGAATCAACTTTTGATTCCTACGATTTCCTCATATTCATATCCAATTTCTGCTTTACCGAATTGTAGCCTCCTTAGGCTACCGAATCAGAAACACATTTAGCCTTTGATTTTAACAATTTACGTGCTTCATGTTCGTTTTCCAATATCATTGCTCATAGCTCCTTCAGATCTCGAAATTGAGAGAATTTTAAAGTAAGCGCAAAGATCTATCATAGTCGACTCGTTCAATCATCATTTCCCCCTCAATTCCTTATTGTCAAGGTCTTTAATTTTCTTTAGAAATCCACAAAATAATGAAAGAAAGGATTTACAAATCCCGATTTAGGGTTACACTGAGGTATGAAGGTAATTTCCATGAAGGACGGGCCCAAGCCTTGTAATTCACTGTGCGCACTGGCTACCCCCTTACTCTCTGCCAGTGTCAGGGTGATTACAAGGTCAACATCGGAAGGATACCGTAAGTTCATAGTTAACACCGAGAGCCAATCCAACATCGAGTAGCATTATAGGGGACCACAAATTCACAAAAGAACCACCCCATATCTACTTGAGATAGATACCCATTCTAGAAAAGGAGGGAAGCCAAAAAAATTTGACCCCTGTTAGATGCCCAAGTTTGCTTATTTGAGCTATCAAATGTGGGCATCTTTCACTCCTTTTTGTCAAAAAAGTGTTCGAAACCGCCCTTGCTTTTGTTGATTTGCAATACTATGGAAATGATCAACTTGATTTATTGGTGATCAATCCAAATATTTGATTGATCGATCCTTTGAGCTCTTTGAGGAAAACCCTAATTTATAGATGAAACAAACCAGACATATATTGATCTTGAGGTTTGCTATGCATGAATGATGTCTAGGGGGAAAATGATTATGAAATCTAGGGGTAAAATTTGGGGTGTGACACACAAGTATTAAAAAGATCATTGAGGCAATAGCTACAAATGAGCATTTGGAGTTATATGATAGGTGTTCAAGTAAATCTGAAAGAGTTATTGATCTGAATCTTGAAACCAATAAAATAAGGATAAAAGACACAATTGCTGCAAAAGTTGAAAAGAAACTTAAAGAAATGAATGTTGGTACGCAACAGATAGCTCAAATTCAACCGGTCCAAGATGTCGGTTATGAAATTTGTGGCGGGCCTCATTTAACTATATAATGTGTTGCAACCACGCAACAAATGGAAGAGATAAAATTTCTAAAGCAGAACAACCCTTATTCTAACACTTATAATCCATGCTGGAAGAATCATCCAAAATTTTCCTGGAAAGATCAGCAAGGGAATGTTCAAAAGCAGGGTCCCATTTAATATCACAACCAACCACAGTAATATCAGCAACAAGCACCCAAAAAGGCCAATTGGGAACTTGCCTTTGAAAAGATGTCAGCTTAAAATTATGAATTCCAAGAAGAAACAAGAAATAATCAGAGGAACATTGCTGCTTCTATCAAACATATTGAAGTTCAGATGGGTCAGATAGCACAACAAATAACAGGTTCTCGAGCACAAGGTTCCCTCCCAAGTGAAACAGTACAAAATCCTAGAAGTCATGAGAATGTTAATGTTGTCACGACAAGAAGTCAGAAAGGTTTTAAAGATGAAGAAGAGAGGGCAACAAAGGATGACCATGTCATGGAGGTAGTTATGGAAGTGAGGGAAAATAAGAAAGAAAAAGAAGAAGTGATACCACTAGTAAAGCCAATTGAAGAGAAAAATAAAAAAGAGGCTAAACTTGTGATTAAGTTACCCTACCCTTAGAGAGTGACAAAGAAGGATCCAAAAGAGACAAACCTTGAGAAATTCATCACAGTGTTCAAAAAGATAGATAGCAATATGCCTTTCTTTGAAGCACTCGAGCAAATGCCCATGTACAAAATATTCATGAAAGAGGTAATCACTGAAAAGAGACCAATAGAAGATGGGTTGGTAGCCTTTAATGAAAAGCGTAGTGAAATATCACCAGGTAGGAGAATCCCAAGCAAGCAGAAGGATCCTGGAGAGGTCACAATCCCATGCACTATAAAAGACATATCTTTCAAGAAGGTACTAATTGATTCTAGAGCCAGTGTGAGTCTAATGCCATTGTCAATCTACCAAAGGCTTGGTCTTGGAAATGTATGTGATACAAGGACAAATATGAAGTTTGCATATCACTCCATAAAGAATGCATATGGGATATCGGAAGACATATTGGTGACAATAGAGAAATTTAGTTTTCCCGTTGGTTTTGTGATCATAGACATACCTGAGGATGAAGTGACACCAATCATTCTTGGTCGACCATTCATGCGGACAAGTCGATGCAATTTCGACATAGACCACAATACACTAACTTTAAAAGTTTATGATGATGAAATAACCTTGAATGTTCTTGAAATTAGGAAGCTATAGGTGGAAAAACAAAATCAGTATAAAGTAGGCATGATCAGGACAGATGTGAAAGGCCAAAGTGACATGCCAACATCAGAAAAAAGACTCAAGAAGGCCATCTCAACTGCTTTCACCTCCATGAGCAACCCCGAGTGAAAAAACTCCTATTTCCATTCCAAAAGCCATGATAAAGAAGAGAAAGTAATATTGAGGTAAGGATGTGGAAGTTGGAAAGGACTTGTGGCACAAAGGAATCCATACCTCTGAAAAAGACGGTTTCTTAGTTATGGAAAAGAAGTGCAACAAGGTGCGGAAGCTGAAGTACCCCCCATAATAGAGGGAATAAGGCATCAAGCTAATGACAATAAAAGAGCGCTGCTTGGGAGGCAACCCAAGGAAAGTATTCGTAATTTTTAGTTTTAGTTTCAGTTTTATATTAATTTTTTTGTTTTGTTTGCTTTAAGTGGTTCATTTTATGATTGTTTACTTCCATCTAGTAATATGGTAATTGTAGCTTTAGTGGTTGTGTGAAAAGTAACCAAACTGAAGGAATGTGTGTCCTCTATGCAAGTTAACTCGCCAAAATATTTTTTATATACTTCTAAATGATATGATTGGTTTGATTGAGTTGCATTAAAAGTTGAGTATGTTAATTAAAACTCATTGAGAATCCACATCGAGCTAGAGGCACTGTGGAGGTTGTCAGCTCTACCCCAAACACAATGTACATCATAAGAGAGCACTCAAGTATGTTTTTATCATTCAGAACTTGCGTATGTTCTTTTCTGATTTCGGGTGCATGATTACATACACTAAGGCACACTTTTTCTACCCCTGAGCCTTTCTAGCCATCCTTTTATTATTATCCATTGTTAACCCCATTTGAGCCTTTAACCATTTGTTTGTTTGAAAATCCACATAATATTAACCCATGGCTCAAACATTCCCCCGCCATGTTCATGGTATTTTTGTGAGTTATCATATCCATGTTCATTCTAAGTTTGAGGTTGCTATTGGAATAACAACCTTTAAGTTTGGGGTAGCTGTGAAGCTTCAGTACAAATGAAGGCACCCGATGATTGAAAAAAATAAGAGAAGAAAAAGAAAAGATGAAAATTTGAAAAATCAAAGAACCATAGAAAAATAATCATCAGGGCACTTGAAAGAAGGAGAAGTCAACGGATATTGAAATAAAGACAAATCCTAAAGGACGATTGCAAGAAATAGTTCCAGCACTAGTCCATCAGAATAAACATAGTGAAGATAACGATTTTATTGACTCTGAACCTTAGCCTACTTTTCCAAAATCATACCACTTTAACCATAGCCCAGTTACAATCATAAAGACCTGAAATAGTGTGGGTGTCGTGCACCTTGATTTAAAAGAGAATTTATTCAAGTCTATGGTATGGTATTGTGTACTATGAAGTTTGAGTGTAGAACACATTAACACCTAAGATATTTGGTGAGTGTGAATTGAGTTGATAGGTGAAGAAGTACTTTCAAGTGAAGATGTGGTCAATTAATTGACCTCGGTAATCTAGCAAAAACCAAAGGAATCAACAAATGAGGGTCATGAAAGATCTTAGAGGTATGGTGGCATATGAAAGGTGTTCTTTAAATTGGGAGTGACATGAGTTCTTTGTCCTTAAAGTTGCTTGAGGACAAGAGACAAGCTAAGTTTGGGGTTGTGATCAGTCACCATTTATGCTATAATTATAATCATGTTAACAGGTGAAAGTAGGCGAGTTAGTTGTATTTTGTATACAGTTTAAGTGGTTTTTACACCTTCTTTTACCGTTAGCATCATTTAATCTTTTCACCGTGTTTATTAAGTTTGTTTCCATTTTCCTCATTTTATGCTTGGGTTATGTGTTATTAGTTTTTTTCAGGTTCAAATAGATATTCAAGTACAATCGGATGTAGAAGCTAAGGAGAATCACAAAGAATTAGAGAAGTTTCCCACGCTTCAGTAGGCCTGCTACGACCACCTGTAACACCTGCTATAGGCCATAGAAGAGAGGTCTAAATAGATCAAAAGTCCATCCAAAACAGAGGCCCACTAAGGCCACCCGTAGCACCTGCTACGCACCGTAATGGAAGGTTTGGAACAAAGGCCAGATATTACAGAAATAGTGTCCTGTTACGGCCGCCCGTAGCACTTGCTATTAGCCGTAGCACCTGCTACGGGCCGTAGTAGAGAGGCATGGACATGATCATCAGAGACAGTAGCCTGCTACGGCCACCTATAGCACCAACTACGGGCCGTAGCAGGCATGCGTGCAAAAAACCCCATTTTGTCTTTTCTTTTGTCAATCTTAAATGAAGGGCATTTTGGTCAAATGGAAAGTTGATGTTATTGACTTTTGTGGATCTGTTTGAGGAGAGAGGAATACTTTTCTATTAAAGGGGAGTTTTTCAGACAAGAAAGGACACTTTTTTTAAGAGGAAAAATCACATGATTCATAATTGGCGAAATCAAGGTTTTGGGGGAGACGAGATTTTCATGAGCGGAAGCAACTGAAGGTCAAGTTTCATATGAATACTTGTAATGTATACATTTTATATTTTGATTTGCTTGAATACTATGAGTAACTAAATCCCCCAATACTAGGGGGTGTCCCTAACTTGAATCTGTAATGACTTTGAGTTTATATTTGCAATAACAATATTGTTTTTCGTAATTAACTTATTCTCGTGATGTCATTAACACTTTCTCTTTCGGAATAATTGAGATTGTTATATGATTATTAATTAGGTTGGATCACCTTTGATAATGCTTTCATGTATTATTCTATAATAGATATTACCTAGGACTAGGGATACCCTGTAGAAATCAAATTGTTCTTGAAATAATAATACTTAATTTCACCGGTTAATTTCTATGGACATAGAGATTAGGTATGAATGATTAAAGATTTTCTCACTAAGGCATTAGGAGAAAACATCCTTAAGAATTGGTATTAATTAATTGATATTTATTATTGAAATAGTGACTCAGAGTTGTTACAGGGAAAAATCACACACATTCCCTAACATATTACTCTCGTATCTTTCAAATCCATTCTTTGCACTATTTATTTTAATTGTAATTATTTTTATATATTCGCACCAAAAATACCCAACCTTAGTTTTTATTTAATTGAACAACAATTGGAACTCAATATTTTCAAACAATCCTTGAGATCAACATTCAGGGAACTTTCCTCATTATTACTACAAAGGAAAAATAGTACACTTTCTATTTTTCTGATCACCTTCAACGACTAGGGTATTGTCATTTGTGAATCTCATCTTGTTCTTCATTGAGGGGCTTATATTGACAACCCAATCATTCCTTTCAGTCATATTTGATGAGCAACCTGAATCCAAGTACCATTGGTCCTTACATATTTCATCCTCTTTCATTGTGACCATTAGCAACATCTCTTCTTCTTCGTGTCTTATAATTCTTGCATCATTTTCTTGATTATTTATTTTGTTTTCAGGATAAACACTAGTGTAGTAACCATACTTCTCGAAATTGAAATGCTGAATGTGAATCTTGTCAGGTTTCCTTCCACCATCTTTTCCTCTACCTGCAACACCACCTATGTGGTTGCCTTGGTTTGAGGGTCTTCTCTAGTTTGACGAATTTCGTTCTTGTTGATGACTTCTACCATTTAAGTTGTTGTAACCACCTCTACCTTTGTCACCATTCCCACTTCCTTTGGCGTTCTTATCTTTTATTGATTGTGCATGTAGAGCAACATCACCTTTCGACTTGCTTGCTGGTCTTTCAACCATTATTCGTTCATGAGGCTCAAGTGTCCTTTGAAGCTTTTCTTTTGTCACGGTTAACAAATGTTTCGACTCTTTTATGGCTACTACCACATGATCGAATTTTGGAGCCAATGACCTCAAGATCTTTGTAGCAACTGATCTTGATGTCAACACTTCTCCACACATCTTTATTTGATTCACCAATTTCGTAACCCTAGTGAAAAAATAAGCCACACTTTCAGTTTCAAAGATATAGTTCTTAGACTTAAAACAAACACCCTCTTATCAGGAGAATGATTTCATTTTAAAAGGATTGTGACTATTACTATTATATTGTAATAAAGCTAATGCTTAAAAATGTATATTAATTATATTAATTGTTTAGGTGATAACGATTACATTTGAACTTAAATATTAGTTAAACAATTTAATTATTTATTAATAATAAAAAGTGTATAAATTCAAATTTTATTAAACTAAGCTTTGAACATAAATAATGATCTCTTTTGAACCTTAGAAAATTCATTTCCCTCCACTAAGCTAAGAAATAAGATTAAAACTAAAAATTAATTTTATATTTTTGTACATTATTTTATAAATAAATTTTCTTTAGGCAAGGAGAAAAATCTATGGTATATCTTCATCCATCTTCTTATTGATTGAGTGATTGAATTAATTGGGATACAAATTAAATTTCCACACAAGGGTAGAAAAATATTCGAATGGGGCCTAAATGTAAATTTTTTACTAAAATATCCCATATTTTAAAAAAAAAATTCTAAAATAATTCAATTTTAAAAAAAAATCTGAATTTACCCCAATTTAAAAAAAAAATACTTAAGGCATGGGCGCCAGACCAATTGACGTTTATCCTTAATTTTTAAGAGGGGGCGCCAATTGGATTGGCTACGGCACATGGTGCTGCCAATCCAATTGGTGCCCAGGTACACTAATTGAGAGGAGGCGCCAATTGATTTGGCGCTTCAGTGTAATGTACAATTTTTTTCTTCATAAATAGAGGTGTTGTCTGATTCATTTTTCCACATCTCATTTCGTCATATTGCAAACATGTTTGGTGTTCGCCGCCGCTATGGAAAAGTGATTTATTTGAGAGACAAGCCTCCGATGTTGATGCTCTTCTGGAACATTTGTAGTTTCGATCAACTGAAGAGGGAGTTGGTTCATTGGTTAGATGGAAAAATATCAGAAGGAGAAAAAATAAGAAGTATTGAGAGATTCGATAATATATTTGGTTGGATGCGAGTAAAAACTGATAAGGATGCTAGGGAAATGATGTTTGGATGAGATAACATAAGTTTGATTATTGTAATCAGTTAAAAATGTTCTGTTTTAAGTTTTCTTATGTTGTAGTGATGTTAGTTATTAACCTTGTTGTAACAAAAAGATAATGATATATAAAAAATCAAGGTTACAAAAATTGAAAGGAGCTACTTAATTATGATGCAGATGTTGCTCCTAGATTGGGACATTTGTTTTTATTGTGTCCGGGTTGATGACATATACTACATAATCTTATCATTTTATCAGTCGTATCAATTTCTGTTCTAATACGTGTATTGTTTGACCGTCCTTTTTTCTTTCTTCGCATCTCATTGTTGTGCCAAACTATGTCACCTTCATATGGAGGCTAGTATTCCCCCATTGGTAGTACTGAGAAGCTTTTTATACACATTCATAATGGTAATGGCCTTGTGAACATCAGATAGATGGATATAAGCATCTTGGTGAGTATGCACGCATGCCACGATGGCATGGGAGCAAGGAATACGGAAGGTCTAGAACTTTCCATAGTCGCACCAACTTCTGTTTAGTTTGACAGGATAGGATAAATTTGGCATCCCCTTATTGAGATCCATTGTTTCCTGTACACTGAAATTTTGCCTACGACGGTCAAAGACTGTAACTGCGTGTGTGCTAGCTTTGATACTTTCCTCTTTCATCACTTTCATACAACATTCACTGAATATTTGATCTGACACTAACACTGCACACCATCTTTCACCTCTGGTTGCGAATCTAGATGCCAACCTAATATAGGTTGTTCTGACCAAAACGGTTATTGGTAGATTTCCAATGCCTTTGAATACGCCGTTCATGCATTCCACAAGGTTTATTGTCATGTGGCCCAATCGACAACCTCTATCAAATTCCATTGTCCACTATTCTACTGATATGTTATCCACCCATCTTCTTGCATCTACATTAGACAATCTAATTTCATCATGATAATGTTGAAATGACGGTTGAGTTAGAGCATACCCTGCATTCACCACTTTTTTGCGAAAGTTTATGTCTTTGATTGCACGCATGAAGTTTTGTGTGATATGTCTAATGCAATAGACATGGATAGAAGGAGGATCATGTCATCCGTTATCATGGTTATTGTAAGCACTCTCAATGGCAGCATGTCTATCTGAAACCAAACAAAGATTGGCTTGTGGAGCGACATGTGTTCTGAGATGTCGAAGGAAGAAATCACAACCACCAAAGATTGCCCGTTAATATTTCAAGGCATTTTTCAAGGCCCTCCAACTCATTTTTCAAGGCATTGATCTTAAGGGAACAAAGACCCCGCACACAGGTGGCCAAGTCCAGAAAATGGCCTAAACTTGCTTGCTCGCTAGGCGAGCAAATCCTTCGCCTAGCGAACATTCGCTACATCACTCGCCTAGCGAAGCTTGCGAATATCAGAATTTCTAGGCTTCACTCTGAGCCCATTAGGTCATAAAAAAGGCATTATAAATACCAGCACTTCAGGGACGAAAGGACAAAAACAAAAGGCGGAACGAAAACGGGGAGAGGAGAACCCTAGCCAGCAAACCCTAGCGCGCACAGACGGCAAACCCTGGAGGCAAACCCTGAAGGAACTCAGCGGCATCAAGGTTTACCTCTGCCCAATTCAATCCGATTTGCCAATTCAAGGTCGCAATTCAATTGCAAACACGTTTACATTGCTATTACCGCCTTATGTTCTTAATTTGCATATGGCATTATGATTAAATTTATGAAAATATCTTAAGTTTGGCATGTGAATTTTTAGTATGTACCTGAATACCTTAAATGATTGACCATATAATTGCTGTAATGAAAGCCATAAGGCATAAAATTGGCTAAAATTATACTGATATCAAAACCAGAATCCGCAGCCGCTCGCTAGCACATCGCTAAGCGAACATGCAGCGAGTATTCGCTAAGCCTTCGCTAGGCGAGGCAGGAGCAAACGTGACAGTAGCTGACTTTTCTGTTCTGATTTTTCACTCATGTTTTATCATAGCCATGCATTGTTTACCTGATCCTATTACTGTTGTGATTTCTTTTGTGGTGTAATTCTCGATTGCACCCTGATTTGGTATTCTGACATGTTTGCCAAGTTTTGTAAAGGTTCACATATCCCAAGAAAAGATAGCTTGTTAGGTATTCCACTTTATTTGTGGGATACCCTTGTGGAGATTCACCCTAAAATTACTTAATTGATTTTAATGTATTGATTTTAATGTGGAGATCCACCCTAAATTAATTAGCTGATTTTAATGTATTGATTTAAATGGAGAGATTCATCCTAATTACCTAATTGATTGTAAAATATAGCCTTTGAATATGTGATCTTGGACCTCTCTTTGTTGCCTTACGGTATTACGGTATTACGGTCATGTCCCGCGAAGGTGGGGATACACTTAGCAAAGACCCTTCAATTAAATCATCATAAAATAAATCATAGTCCCTCGGATGTTGCCTTCGAATATATGATTTTTGTCCCTCGATGACCCTTCGGTGTAGCCTACGGTTAAATGATGATCGTCCCTTCGAATGCTAAGGTATCCTTACAAATGTTGCCTTCAATGACCAATCGATGACCCTACGATGACCCTTTTACATCCAAAGGATAAAACTACTTACTTCTTAATAGTAAGGACAATTTTACCCCTATAAGGATTGGAAATGCCCATAAAGACCTTGGGTAGGTATAACTCCTAATTGCTGGCTCACAACCTAAAACATTTTCCATACCTCACACTTTGCAAATACTAGAAAATCACCACTTGGTATACATTCATACTAGAATCATTGCCAGGTTATATTTTTCTAAATCGTTTTCAAAATTAAATGAGACAAATACTTTGTATACATTCATACAAGAATCATTACAAAGTTAAACTCTCTTTTCAAAATCATTTTTTTGCAATTCACGAACACTTTTTCAGACAAACCTAAGTGATCAAGCAATTAAGAGCCCATGGATAACCATGGATACAAAGGGTGCTAACACCTTCCCTTTGTATAATGTACCTCCCGAACCCAAAATCTAATTGAGGTCTTTCCTGTTCTTTTCCGCCTTTCCTTATTGGATAAAAGAAAAGTCGGTGGCGACTCTTGCTATCCGCGACATTGCGATTAAAAGGAAAACACCCCGAAGTCAGTTCACCGTATGACAGAACTGGCGACTCTGCTGGGGATGTCAGAATGAGAGGTTACCTTAAAAACAAGATCACTTATTTGAATTGTCTGATTTACTTTTAAGGGATTGCTTGGGTATCCTACACTTGAGTGAAAGATCCTACACCCGGATCTAGTGTACCTTAGGTAAGTAGCAATAGATCATCGCGACTATCCGGCGTATACTGGAATGGTTAAAATGATGGCTACGGTTAATGTGACGCTTTGGATGTCCTGATGTTCCTCATGTTTACTTAAGGAGAAATTTGGCGTCTGCGTGGTGTCATTAAAACATTAACCAGACCTTTAGAACCCTAATTGACTCATCCTAGCCATTAGAAAGTAGTGAGATAACTGACTTCAGTTCCGACTGGGGTTGGTTGAGACTCGATACTACACTCTTTGAGATTGGACTTTAGGGAAGCTTCGGTCAACCACTTGGTGTTGCACTGAAGTGGACTTAAAGAAAGGTCGATGATTTGAGATCCTTCTAGAACCCGGTTACTATTCTAGGACAGGTTGAACCAACCAAACTTCAGTGGGGAGGGTACTTACCTATGGAACTCATGCAAGCCTTAAAACTTAGGAATGATTGTTGTGTGACTTGCTTGTGCTTGTTATTTACTTAACATCATAACATCATAACATCATAACATCATAACATCATAACATCAAAACAGCATGACATCATGACATCGTGGCATTGTACTAACCATTCCAAGGACTTTAAACATTGAAAACATTTCCCACATTGCATAGCATAACATAGCATTGCATAACAGGTACTCTAAAGGGATCAATGTTCTCACGGTCTTCCAATTGCAAACAGAAAAATGGCCCTCGAACAAGCTGTCAAAGATCTCCAGGCTCAAAGTGCTCAAATCCAGGAGATGATCTTGAACTTATCCAAGGGGCAGGAGGAGCTGAAGGCTCTTTTGCTCGAGAGGAAGAAAGACAAGAAATCTGTGAGTTACATTAACCTGGGAAGAATGCTTAAAGGACAAGCCGCAGGAGTCAAGATTAGAATTCCGAAGGACCAAAAAGAGGAGACAGAGAGTGATTCGGAAGAGGAGAATGTTGACCTCTTCAACCCTGAGGACGACGATGAAGATTATGAGAATGAACAGTACTCTCCAAAAGATGATAAGTATAAGTTGCTGGAAGAACGCATGCTAGCTATGGAAGGTCAGAAGGCGCCCGGTCTGGATTTCGAAGGCTTAGGTATGATCTCTGATGTGGTCATTCCTCGCAAATTCAAAGTCCCCACTTTCACTAAGTACGATGGTGTGTCTTGTCCTCAGATGCATCTGAGAGCTTATGTGAGAAAGATTCAGCCGTATACCACTGATAGGAAGCTATGGATCCATTTCTTCCAAGAGAGTCTGGCTGGCACACAGTTGGAATGGTACTATCAGCTCGAGAGCTCTAACATCCGCACCTGGACTGATTTAGCGACAGCTTTCTACAAGCACTACCAGTATAACTCTGAAATAGCGCCTACTCGGCTACAGTTGCAGAATATGACTATGGGATCTAAAGAAAGCTTCAAAGAATATGCTCAAAAATGGAGAGATTTGGCTGGCAGAGTCAAACCCCCTATGACTGATCGAGAATTAGTGGACATGTTCATGAGTACACTGACTGGCCCATTCTACAACCATCTATTGCGAAGTTCCTCATCAGGTTTCACTGAACTTATATTAACAGGTGAACATGTTGAAAGCGGCATTCGAAGTGGAAAGATACAGGCAACTACCTCTGATCCACCGGAGACTCCTGATGTCATCACTGCTCCTCTGCCTAATCATGACAAGACTGTCAATGCTGTAGAAGATGCTGATAACGGTTGTGACTTGGATAGCCGGATTTTCCCAACAGTTGGTGATGGACCCGACAATTGGAAGGCTGAAAACACTATCCCGATTTCCTTTAGTCAAGAGTAATTGTTATTGCTTATTTTAATGTATTAAATTTTGTTAAAGGTTTTGTCATATTCATAAGCATGTTCACATTCAATAAATCAATGGACTTTTTGCATTCAAATATTGCGCTCTTTATCTTTCCTGTCATCTTTTAAAACAAGCTATGCTTTCTTACACACACTCACGTAACAAATTTCATATCCATATCCACTCTGGATCCTGTTGATAATAATTCTGCTACTGTTCCTTATGACTTCAAAAATCCGATCTACCAAGCCGAGGATGGAAGTGAGGAAGATTGTGAAGTACCTGAAGAACTTGCCAGACTGATACGGCAAGAAGAAGAGACTATACAACCGCATGAGGAATCAAATGAGATCGTAAATCTGGGTACTGAAGTGGACAAGAAAACTACTGAGGAAAAATCAAGAGATGATATGGAATGATGAATGTCAAGAAGATTTTGACAAAATCAAGAAGTATCTCCAAGAACCTCCAAATCTGATGCCACCAGTTGAAGGAAGACCTCTAATCATGTATTTGACCGTGTTATAAAATTCAATAGGGTGTGTGTTGGGGCAACATGACGAGTCTGGTCGAAAAGAGCATGCAATATACTACCTTAGCACAAGGTACCGACTGTGAAACAAGATACTCCCAGTTCGAGAAAGCTTGCTATGCTTTGGCTTAGGATGCTCGCCGACTAAGACAGTATATGTTGAATCATACCACGTTATTGATTTCTAAGATGAATCCTATCTAATATACATTTGAGAAACCTTCTCTCTCCGGAAGAACAACAAGATGATTACTGAATTCTGCACGCGGTTCAAAATAAAACACCATAACTCTTCTCCGTACCGGCCAAAGATGAATGGCGCCGTGGAAGCTGCTAATAAGAATATTAAGAGGATCATACAAAAGATGACTGTAACATACAAAGACTGGCATGAGATGCTACCCTTTGCTCTTCATGGTTATCGCACTTCAGTGCGCACTTCGACCGGGGGCAACTCCTTTCTCCTTAGTCTACGGGATGGAAGCCGTTTTACCAGTGGAGGTTCAGATTCCCTCTCTAAGAATCATGAAAGAGGCGGGCTTAGATGAAGATGAATGGATTCAGACTCGACTCGACCAGATAAATTTGATTGATGAAAAGAGACTTGCGGCTGTTTGTCATGGACAGATATATCAGAAGCGCATGACCCAGGCATTTAACAAAAGAGTCAAGAGACAGGTGTATCAAATTGGCGACTTGGTAATAAAGCGTATCATTCTACCACAAGGTGATCCCAGAGGCAAATGGACTCCCACATACGAAGGGCCATTTGTAGTTAAGAAGGTATTCTCTGGTGGGGCCATGATACTTGCTACAATGGATGGCGATGACTGCCCACATCCCGTGAACGCAGACATAGTTAACAAATACTACGCATAAAGAGACCCGCTAGGTAGACGTATCTAGGAAAAAGTAAGGGCATCCCGGCGAACCAAAAGGGTTCGGGCAAAAATTAGGGATGAACATATAAAAATGTACACCCGGCAAGTCGAAAACCTGAAAAGGCGGCTTGGGCAAAAAGGGGTATCCTGGTGGACTGAAAACCTGAAAAGGCGGCTTGGGCAAAAAGGGGTATCCTGGTGGACTGAAAACCTGAAAAGGCGGTCCAGGCAAAAATTAGGGAGTAAAGCGTATGACTATGTCCCGTTCTCAGCCAGCTTCACCCAAGTTCAAAGGACTGAACAAGCCAATCACTGCTATCCGACAGCAGGAGATGAGAGGCTTGAAGATATAATGACAGTAGTGGAATTAAAATCAATAGGACTTTTTCTTCATAGCTTTTTCTTTGTTTTCTTGACAGTCTCCTCTTACTAGGATTTCTGTCTCCTTGTACACAAATTGCCTGTTTATAGGCCCTCTTTCAAAATCAATACAATTTTATTTCGAAAAAATGCTGTTGTTTGTTTGCGTAAACGTCCATTGATTTGGTTGAATTAATATATGGATTTGAATATGATTGATGTTTATCGAAAATACATGCATAAAATAGCAATATCAATTACTAAAGGACTTCAGGATCGAGGAGAAGGTCTAATCATGCTTTCCAGTGAATCTGGTTGCTAATTCTATTTCCCCAGCAAAAAACCAGTTATTCCCCAGAAGAAACGGGCATCACTAGACAGACGGGTCATCTCCTCCATCCCCAGCCGGGCTCTGTTGAATATTTCTACCATCAGACAGAAATTAAGTATCCCTGCTAAGAAAGGGTCATCAATACCAGTATCTCCAACCAGAAGATTGAGATTTATTTCCCCAATAGAGTCCCCTGGAAGAACTTTTCAGATGCATAATTCATTCATTACATCATTTCACAGCATACGCATGCATACAATGTTCGCATTTATTTTCGAAAGCATAAAACATCTCATGCATCATGACATAGCATAAAGCTAACTTTATTTTTCAGGTTAATTATCCTTCGGATACAGTCAAAGTAAAGGTTCATTCAGACAGACACCCTCAGCGGTTACATTCGAGATTCAGATGCATCTTTCAGATATACTCCATGTCAACATTCATCCTGACATCCTCCTAACGATGGCATCTATAAGCCCATCCCAGACATTTATTGCAAATACAACATATACAAATATCATCGGATATAGCCTAGCGTACGGCTCATTCTGATTCAGCCTAATGTATGGTTTCTTCAACTATTCAGATACAGCCTAACGGACGGCTCGTTCTGCCACTCAGAGACGGTCTAGCTTACGACACATTTGGATGTTCATCCCCTCAGATGCTACCTAGCGTACGGTACATTCTGAAGTGTAGTCAGGCGTATGACTACCCCCTTCATCATCAGATACAGCCTAACGGACGACTCGTTCTGCTGCTCAGAGACGGTCTAGCGTACGACCCATTTGGACGTTCATCCCCTCATATGCTACTTAGCATACGGTACATTCTGAAGCGTGGTCTAGCGTACGACTTCCCTTTTCGTCAGATACAGCCTAACGGACGGCTCATCCTGTAACTGAGATACGATCTAACATACGATCTATTCTGACCTTTAGTTCTCAGATACAGCCTAATGGACGACTCATTCTGCTACTCAGATACGATCTAGCGTACGATCCATTCTGATCTTTCATCCTCAGTGAAGTCACCCGCCCAAGGGACAACTCATTCTGCTATTCAGATACGATTTAGCGTATGATCCATTCTGATCCTTTATCCCCAGTAGTGTATGACTCATTCGGATCCTTATCTCATCCTGATTCGGCACAACATATGACTCCTCCAACAAGTCCGATAAGGTCTAGCGTACAACCCATTTGGATGTTCTTTCCTCGGATACTACCTAGCGTACATTCCGAGGTGTAGTCTAGCATACGACTACTTTTCGTCAGCTACAGCCTAACAGACGGCTCATTCTGCAACTCAGATACGATCTAGCATATGATCCATTCTGATCTGTTATCCCCAGCTGCGTATGACGCACTCTGACTCCCCAGTAAAGTCGACCGCCTAATGGATGACCCACTATACGGTCTAGCGCATGACCTAGTATGACACTCATGTTTTCAGATATCGTCTAACGTACGACCCACTCTGAAGCTCTCGTCACCAAACTCCCTGGATGGCATCTTTAAGTCCATCTCCATCAAGACTAACTGTTGATTAACAAGTGCAAATTTTTGGGCATTCTGGTGTTCAATAATCTTCCACCTCCAGACCACGAATGGCGTACATACCATTCTGACTCTCTCGGTTCAAGAATATTGAACAGGGGCAGCTGTCATACCCCAAAATTTGCCCGTTAATATTTCAAGGCATTTTTCAAGGCCCTCCAACTCATTTTTCAAGGTATTGATCTTAAGGGAACAAAGACCCCGCACACAGGTGGCCAAGTCCAGAAAATGGCCTAAACTGGTTTGCTCGCTAGGCGAGCAAATCCTTCGCCTAGCGAACGTTCGCTACATCACTCGCCTAGCGAAGCTTGCGAATATCAGAATTTCTGGGCTTCACTCTGAGCCCATTAGGTCATAAAAAAGGCATTATAAATACCAGCACTTCAGGGACGAAAGGACAAAAACAAAAGGCGGAACGAAAACGGGGAAAGGAGAACCCTAGCCAGCAAACCCTAGCGCGCACAGACGGCAAACCCTAGAGGCAAACCCTGAAGGAACTCAGCGGCATCAAGGTTTACCTCTGCCCAATTCAATCCGATTTGCCAATTCAAGGTCGCAATTCAATTGTAAACAGGTTTACATTGCTATTACCGCCTTATGTTCTTAATTTGCATATGGCATTATGATTAAATTTATGAAAATATCTTAAGTTTGGCATGTGAATTTTTAGTATGTACCTGAATACCTTAAATGATTGACCATATAATTGTTGTAATGAAAGCCATAAGGCATAAAATTGGCTAAAATTATACTGATATCAAAACTAGAATCCGCAGCCGCTCGCTAGCACATCGCTAAGCGAGCATGCAACGAGTATTCGCTAAGCCTTCGCTAGGCGAGGCAGGAGCGAACGTGATAGTAGCTGACTTTTCTGTTCTGATTTTTCACTCATGTTTTATCATAGCCATGCATTGTTTACTTGATCCTATTACTGTTGTGATTTCTTTTGTGGTGTAATTCTCGATTGCACCTTGATTTGGTATTCTGACATGTTTGCCAAGTTTTGTAAAGGTTCACATATCCCAGGAAAAGATAGCTTGTTAGGTATTCCACTTTATTTGTGGGATACCCTTGTGGAGATTCACCCTAAAATTACTTAATTGATTTTAATGTATTGATTTTAATGTGGAGATCCACCCTAAATTAAATAGCTGATTTTAATGTATTTATTTAAATGGAGAGATTCATCCTAATTACCTAATTGATTGTAAAATATAGCCTTTCAATATGTGATCTTGGACCTCTCTTTGTTGCCTTACGGTATTACGGTATTACGGTCATGTCCCGCGAAGGTGGGGATACACTTAGCAAAGACCCTTCAATTAAATCATCATAAAATAAATCATAGTCCCTCGGATGTTGCCTTCGAATATATGATTTTTGTCCCTCGATGACCCTTCGGTGTAGCCTACGGTTAAATGATGATTGTCCCTTCGAATGCTAAGGTATCCTTACAAATGTTGCCTTCAATGACCAATCGATGACCCTACGATGACCCTTTTACATCCAAAGGATAAAACTACTTATTTCTCAATAGTAAGGACAGTTTTACACCTATAAGGATAGGAAATGCCCATAAAGACCTTGGGTAGGTATAACTCCTAATTGCTGGCTCACAACCTAAAACATTTTCCATACCTCACACTTTGCAAATACTAGAAAATCACCACTTGGTATACATTCATACTAGAATCATTGCCAGGTTATATTTTTCTAAATCATTTTCAAAATTAAATGAGACAAATACTTTGTATACATTCATACAAGAATCATTACAAAGTTAAACTCTCTTTTCAAAATCATTTTTTTGCAATTCACGAACACTTTTTCAGACAAACCTAAGTGATCAAGCAATTAAGAGCCCATGGATAACCATGGATACAAAGGGTGCTAACACCTTCCCTTTGTATAATGTACCTCCCGAACCCAAAATCTAATTGAGGTCTTTCCTGTTCTTTTCCGCCTTTCCTTATTGGATAAAAGAAAAGTCGGTGGCGACTCTTGCTATCCGCGACATTGCGATTAAAAGCAAAACACCCCGAAGTCAGTTCACCGTATGACAAAAGGCAATGGGAAAGACATTATTGTTGCCATCTTGTGCAACATCCATAAGCAAAGTACCCTTCCATTTTCCGTATAACCATGTTCCATCAATTTGAATAATAGATTTGCAGAATGCAAAATCTCTGATGCACGGTTCAAACGCCCAAAAGAGGTGGTGAAAGATTCTATTTCCAGCAACACAAGTTCCGTCTGGCGTAAATGCTGGCAGTCTCTCCATAATTGCAATAGTTCCTGGTGCGTATGTTTTAAGTGCCCATAAAAACCATGACAATTCTTTATATGAATCCTCCCAGTTGCTGAATACATGTTCAACAACCTTTGTCCTTGCAATCCACGCTTTCTTGTAAGATGGAGTATAATTATATTTTGTTCTGATATTAGATATTATTATACTCACCTTCCCTGATGGGTCTTTGTTAACAAGCGGCAAAATGTTTTGACATATCAATGTAACACTTAATTTACGGTGATCTTGTACAACATTAGTTACAATGCAACTGTGAGGTGGGTCTATAGAAGCTATCTCCCAAGCGTCGCTTCTCTTCTTGTGAGACGCAGCCAACCGAAACTTGCAAAGGATGTTATGACATTCGATGACATACCTTCTCAAATCAGTGTGTTTCACGGTGAAATTAACAGAGTTATTCATGTGAAATTTTTTGATAGCTCGCACATATTCCTCTTTAGTGCGGAACATGTCTCCCACTTTTAACTCACCCTCTAATCGTGGATACAGGTTATAAAGACACTGTTGGATATTTTATCGTCATGCAAATCCATGTTTGTCATATGTTGAGGAGGATTATATACATGACTTGGAGGTAATGGCGTTGGATGATCGTCAGCTTCAATGTTGTTATTCAAC
The DNA here is from genome assembly GCF_024323335.1 of Lathyrus oleraceus. Taxonomy (NCBI): domain Eukaryota; kingdom Viridiplantae; phylum Streptophyta; class Magnoliopsida; order Fabales; family Fabaceae; genus Lathyrus; species Lathyrus oleraceus. The sequence goes on along the minus strand of NW_026112641.1, from coordinate 29,022 downwards.
ATATGATCGACCTGTGTCTCGGTCTCTCTTCTTCTTCATCAATGACGTTGACTTCTGCTTCTACTTCTAGGTCGGCTTCATCTGAGTTTTCTGAATCAAATTCATCAGATTCAACTTTATTAATTATCTGAGATTGCTGAGACAGTATACTTGGTTGAAGAGTAATATATAACTCAATAGAGTTGCAACCAGAATTTCCGTGACTAACAAACATATATTCAACATCTTCATCGTCCCGTACCTTTAGCGGGTCAAATTTACATAGACTATTCTCGAAATAAATTGGATTTTGATACGTGATTTGTGACGCAAGACCAGATCCTATGCAAGATTCAATTCGTTTTTTAAAATGCAAGAAATTTGAATTTCTCTTGATCGTAAAGCAGATAGTATCGGTGTTTCAAAAAGAAATCTCGTATACATCAGACTCATATGTCTCACCGTTGTAGTGAGCATTGATAATATATTTGGATGCAGATGACATTGTAATATTTGGGTGCAGATGGAAAGTAAATTTTTGGTGCAGATGAATTTATGTTGATTGTAGGATGAAATGGTAAGACAATTAAATATCCATGTAACATGGCATGCATGCAAACCCTAGCGTCAGTCCTATTGGGGTCTGCATGTAATATTAGTACATGGGCGCCAGTCCATGTGGCACCTTAAAGACCTCAAAATTCTGCATGTAGATAGCCATGCAGCCTGCACCCTATGTGAAGACCATGCATGCATGCAAGCCTAGGAGGCGACAATCCATATGACGCTTGCATTGTAAGATTGCATGTGTAAGCCAAATCAATTGACGCCTACATCAAGCCCAATTATCCATGCATCCAAACTTTTTGCATGTCTTTGCATGTCTCTCATTATAAATATTCATACAAGTTTCACTTCTTCATCACCAACAATGACTTCTTCCTCTGCAACAACCACTCTTTCAACTGTAACAACCATTCTTTCATATATTTACTACGACAAGATGTCTCTGCTCACTATGGGTGAATCGTATAGAGGCACAATTGAAAACATAACGACTTATGTAAGCATTTAACTCTTGTATTATTTTTCTAAAGTAACTTAATTTGTTTTTTTTAAAGTAACTTATTTTGTTGTTTATTTTTTATAAAGTAACTTATTTTATTTTTTATTTTTTAGGATGTTTCTAGGTTTCGAACTCGTGTCCACGAATTTGTTCACGTGGACGTGATTATTCAACCTTATGTCAATTTCGCTGATTTTGGACATGTAAGCAAAATAATGTCTTGGTCGGTTGATACTAAATTTATTCTTGCATTATGTGAAAGATGGTGTCCCGAGACACACACATTCTGGTTTCGAACCGGTGAATATACTGTGACGTTAAAAGATGTCTATATGTTATTGGGACTGCCTATCGAAGGTAAGGCGGTAAATAATAAAACCAACTATGCGAATTCAATTTGCATGGACCTCTTGAATTCTAACTTGTTAGATGATAACTCGAGAGATCAAGGTATACTCCTTTCACGCCTTAAGGCATATCATAACAACTTATAGTTAGATGAGAATTCTACCGAAGAGGCTCGAATAATAAAAACTAGGTGTTATATTATGCTTTTAATTGGTTTATTTTTATTTCCCGAAGGTAGTGGTTCTAGTATGCATGTTATGTATTTACCTTTACTAAGACATGTAGATAGAATAAGAAGTTATAATTGAGGGTCTACTTGTTTGGCTTATCTTTATAGCTCTTTGTGTAAAAATGCACACAAAGACACATCTACATTTTCTGGATGTGACGTTTTGCTCTTATCATGGGGTTGGTCCAGACTACCATCCCTAGTGCCCGTCAACAACAACCATTCACATTTCCGTACGCACAAAAGTAAGTTTTTAAAAATGGACTATATTTACTTACTTTAGCGATTATTATCTCTAAATAATATTTTTACTTTTATGGTGCAGATGGTCGGCACGTGGTATGAGTTATAACAGATGTCCTAGACACTGTATTACCCAGTATCGCAATCTCTTGGATCACCTTCGACCGACATATGTATTTCCATTAAACTAATTATTAATAATTTGTTAATTTCTTCTTACAAATTTATAATCTAATATATGTTCATATTTCAATTCATTTGGGGTTCATATCTAAATTTGAATCATGACCATGAAATCAATGAACAAGACGTAACTGTTTGGACTGCATGCACACCGATCATAAGATTCACCACTGTGGATATGCACAATAGTAATCGTGTTAAATTGCAGTTCGATATGCTTCAACACATCCCAGATCCCCCGACAAACCTTGAAGAATGGAATTTACGCAAAGTTAACGACCAATGGAACTTTAACCCATGGTAAAACTTCGCCAGATCTGTGTGTCGAAAATGGAAGCACCGACAAGACCATGTCTTAACTAACGTTGTGATGCCAACCGAAGAAAAACCAACTCGTAATTATATGTTTTAGTACATATCGGTTGGATTTGAGTTCATCGCCGAGGATATATACCTATACGATCCACACTAGGAAACTTACACACCAGAAGGTTCAACATCTAACCCTTGACAACATTGTCAAACCGGTTACTCACAACCCCCTATCCATCAAATTTTCCGATCCACAAACACACAAACCTACAACCCTAACATGTCAAACACCCAACCACAATACTAAGAGCATACCTCGTACCACCACCAACAAGTAGATCATCATCAAGACACCCAACATCGCTATGCACCCAACACATCACCCTATCATAGTCGTCTTAGCCAAAACACTCAGCGATCATTTAACATCAACCGTCCCTCCTCCTACTATAACCAAGAAGCTCAAACATCACAAAACCAAAACCTTCAAGAATCATATGGCTACCAAACACCACAACAATCATTTCAACCTTTCCTCGACGTGTCATTCACACCAATGTCTCCCTTCAATCATCTTGGTCGTCCTCCAACAACTCATACACAACCCAACTACTTTGACATGGATCATGAACTCAGCTATGGCGGTAGCCCTTCAATGCATACACAAGACTATGCTGATTTATCTAAATATCTCAGACAATCTCCTGCAGTTGGTGGTGATGTTCCTGGGCCCTCAGATACTCAAACACCTGGGATGAATCATCAATGTGGGTTAGGGCCACAAGTTATGGTAGCTAGGGGATGTGGGACCAGAGATCGGTTATGTGATCCCGGTCATCGACATTAGTCTTTTTGTGTAAACACATATTAATATTGTTTTGATTTCAACTTTATCTAAAATGTACAATGTTTATCAAAAAAAAAATACGAAACACACAGGTTTGACACCAATTGGCGTCTCCTTTAAAAATCAACACACATGCGCCCATTGGATTGACAGCACTAGGTGCATTAACCAATCCAATTGGCGTCTCCTCTCTAAATTTAAGAGCAGACGTCAATTCATCTGACGTCTTGTTTTAAAAGTGGAGTAATTTGATAATTAATCTGAAAACAACTTTAAAAATTCAATCTGTTTTTTTTAATTATTATTTAAAATTTTATTATGAATGAGTCATCGCAACTTTAATTTCTTTATGAGAAGTTGTTCTAACTAGCTTCTCATTTGATTTTTTTTTAAAACCTCTTAAAGTTTTATAACAAACAAAAAATGATTTTTTTTATTTTTTATTCTGTTTTAAAAATTATAACAAACAAGCGCAAAAGTCATTTAAAAAAGGGTTTAATTGAAATACACTATTTAATTGAAATACACTGACAGTGTAAATTTTTTTTACACCGTCAACTAATCATAGCCGTTGGATGTCAAAACCAGTTTGACTTTTATTTTAAAATTCTATAAAATAATACAAACGGGTGATGGTGATGAATCGACTGTGTAAAATATTTTAGACTGACAGTGTATAGTAATTAATCTCTTTAAAAAATAAGTCTTTGAATATTAATAAATATTTTTACAACGGAATAATTTTAATTTATCCTTTTGTTTTTGTTTTAAAATTATTAATTTAAAATTAGAATATTTAATAAATATATTTAAATAAGTTTAATTGATACAAGATGTTTTACACTATTTATCGATAAATTGTGACACCCATATAAATAATGCTTTACTTTTCCTTTAACAAACATTGATAAACTTACTCGCCAATACATGAAAATTAATGTCTATTTATATTTTAATTTTTTAAAATATTATTTTGATCTACTTATTTTTTCTTATTTATAAAATTAATTTTTTTTAAATTTTAAATAATTTTGTTCATTTTCCTTTATTTGCACGGAAAATCCATAAAAAATCTATCTCTTATCGATTAAATTTCACAAAATTTAAAAAGTTAGTTTTTAATTCAGAATTATATAAATTTAAGATTTATATAATAAAAATTCATCATAATAAATTTAATTGTGTATTTCAATATATCTATAGAACACTAAACTTAATTTTAGTTTTTTCTATTGTTATTTGTAAAATAAGTGACTAGTGTCAAACTCTCATGCACAAAACCTAGAATAGAGCAATTTCAATGGGATACAAGAAATATGCAAATCAAGAATAAAGTCAATACTTTTGACTATGAAAAGTTTATTTGATTTTCTATCGTGGAATCTCTTTTCTTGTTTTGTACTTCCGTGTCCTCGACTTTTGTTATCTCTCTTAAGCTGATTTCTCATTTCCTCCTCTATATTTCTGTAATTTAGAGTGAGTGTTCTTTTTATTTCAGGTTACTCCTGAGTTTTTTCTTGATTTTTTTTTTGCGATTTGCAAGAATTCCGCCATCTTTTCTTTCTCTGTCAACTTGGTGTTTCTGGTTCCTATATTTGTCTCTAGTGGTTGATCATTCCCTTATGAGCACCCAGTTTTGCAAAGTCTGTGTTTTTAGATCGTTATCAGGTGTTTTACTCGGTTCCTTTTCGATTTTGCTTATTTTTTCGGTGTGCTGCATTCAGACTCCATGGACGACAAAAGACTGTTGGACAATGGTAAAAGGTTTAGCTCCTACAGGGATCTGGTCATTGATTTGTCTTCTTCGGTTCTGCATGTTACATCAAATATATCAACAGGAGAAAAAATCAACAAGCAAGACTATCAACAAAAAAGTGCTCATCAGTTCATAGATACCAACATTCCTAATCAAGATTCTATTGAAGACCCGAGTTTTTGCGTCTGGGACGATGAGGATGTGCAAGAAGCGTATAAAGAACTAAAATATTTGTTCTTGGAAAGTTCCTATCTCAAAAGCTTATTCATAAACTATCCCTATAATTTGGTCTAGCTGGAATTTGGTGTGACCTAGTAGGTATAAAAGTTGTGGAATTAGAATTGGGGCTCAAACACATCTCCACGGACAATCCTGCAATTACAAAGACTATGGAATCCTGCAATTACAAAGACTATGGAATCCTGCAATTACAAAGACTATGGAATCCTGCAATTACAAAGACTTAGACTTTAGTTTGGTCACAATTTGGGGAATATCTCTGAAAAATCAGATCTAAACAGATGAGGTGTAAAATCGGAGTAAAGCTTGGAAAGGTTTTAGAGTCTGAACTATATAGCTACCCAAATAAGGCCACAATTGTTAAAACAAAAATCCTATTTGACTCTAGAAAGACCCTTTAGTTAGGAATGTATCTCGACGGTGTTAAAGATGGTACTACATGGGTGGACTTCAAATATGAGAAAATCCATTTATTTTGTTTCAACTGTGGTATCATTGGACATTCAAAAGATTTATGCACTCAAGCTAGAAAAAAATCTTTGGAACCCAATGCTAAACAATCTTTCGGACCTTGGATCAGATCTATAGAATTTAGGGGAAAAATCATCAACAAAGCGGAAAAAAATTATAGCAGGAACCATATGGTGTCCCCTAGCTATGGACACTTTCAACCTTATACCCGAAGCCTTAGAAGACAAGTACATATCTAAGATAATTTCAAAGATATCTTTGAAGTTGAGAAAGTGCTAAATGACATCCTAAAAAGTGAGGAGGCTTGGTGGATCCAAATAGAAAAACGTGTTTGGCTGTTAGAAGGAGATAGAATCACCCACTATTATGTAAAGACCTTTTCACCATGATTGTAAAAGGGATACCATGACGGTTAACCAGCCGTGGTTAGGTAGGATGTGGTTGTAAATGTGTTGCTTTCCACCATAGGTGATTGACCGTAGTGATAAAGTAGGTAGTGTGCTACCTATCACAACGGTTATAGTTAATAACTGTTGTGATATATATAGTTCATGGGTTCGAAACCCAATAACATCAATTTAATTAAAGCACATATAATATTAACAATTCACCACAGTTATATATTTCAACCGCGGTGATATGTATATGAGTTTATTATAAAATATGTGGATTACTGTTTTTCCCTTACCCCTCAATAAACATATACAACCATTCAAATTTTATTTAAAGATAATAATTTGAAAAATTATATTATTCTTGAAAAACCACTTAGATGATCCACTATTTTTCGAATTGCATGGATCTTGTAATTCATCTCTTGCTCTTTAACATATAGAATTTAGTTCAATGCTTCAGGTTCTTCAAAGCAACAATTCATTCTCTTCTAGTTTATTTTGAAAAGCATCAATTTGTTGAGTAATTCAGATTCATCGTCATCACTATCATCATCATTATCTTAAATGATTATGATGACAGTGATGACGATGAATACAAATTTCTCAACAACTTTGATAATTTCCAAAATAAACTAGAAGAAAATGAACTGTTGCTTTGAAGAACTTGAATCATTGAGAAAAAATTCTATATGTTCTAACTCGAATCAACCCTTAGAGAACTTTGGTACCCTACAAACATTCGCAAAAAAAAAAATTTAGACAGAGTGTGACAAGCTAGGGGAAAATATATTCTATCTCAAATCAACTAGGCTCTATTTTAGGGCCTAGTGTGCATTTTGTTGTATCTCGAATCAACCAGCCAATGCATGTGCATCCGGTCAATGGAAATTTTACTGTTCATCCATGGAGAATGCCTCCCCATCTATCTCTTCAAGTAGTGGACGTTGACAATCACGAGGAACAACCTCAACAAACTCGAGTGGTTGTAACTGCTAAGGCACTTACTGAAAATGAGCCTGAATACAGAGGTCCTCACATTCATATTGAAACTACTTCTCAAGCTATTCAGCCTACTGCTCAATATTTGTACCAAGGCCTTCAAATCTAGAATGCCTATTGCCCATCCTGGGGCACCTTCTTGTTGTTGTACCTCCGTTTGCTTATCCTGGGCACCCTATGCTCCCTATGGGGTCCAACCTGGTCAGACTATTAATTCTGGTGCAATGTATCCTACTTAAATGTTTCCTTAACCTGCTTATCCCCAAGAACATGCTCAAACTACAACACAAGCTGCTTAGTTTCCTAATTCTCAAGCTTATCTACAAGGTCTGGTTATCAATCAGAATGGTCCTGGTGGAAGTGAAACCAAGCATGCTGAATATCAGCTGTTAAATGATCGCATCAAGGCTATTGAGGGGTTTTCCGCGTATGGTATGGACGCGAAAGAATTATGTCTTGTACCAAACGTGGTCTTACCTCCAAAGTTAAAGGCATCATATCTACAAAAATACAAAGGGCTTAGCTGTCTGAGAAGCCACATCACCATGTACTGCAGGAAGATGACTTCCTACATTGATAATGACGCGTTGCTTATTCATTGCTTTCAATATAGCATGTATGAGGCATCTCTTGACTAGTATATTGGCCTCGAACGCAACAAGATCCTATCTTGGAAATGACTTGTCTGAAGCCTTTTTGAAACAGTATAAATTCAACTTGGACATGGCTCCTACAAGACTGCAGTTGCAAAATCAGATTCAGAGAATGAACGAAACCTATAAAGAGTACGCTCAAATATGGCGAGAAATGGTTGCTCACGTTAGACCTATGTTGTTCGATAAATAATTGGTTGATATTTTCATGAGCACGCTTCATTGTTTGTACTTAGAGAAAATGGTTGGTAGTATGTCCTTAAATTTCTCTGACGTTGTGACAATTAGCGAATGTATTGAAAACTGGGAAGATTGTTGGCACTGCTAATCAGTAGGCAATAGCCAAGAAACCTCAAGGTAGCTTCGCCAAGAGGACGGAAGGAGAGATCAATGTTGTCATGGCAAATGTTCACCCTCAATGGCAAGCTCCTATGCCTCCCATGCCATATTACCCATATGTTGCTGCTCTCCAATACCAACAACAACCGTCTCAGTATCAACCACAACATCAGCCTCCACATGCTCAAGCTTCCCAGAACAACAGAAACCAAGGTCAATGGTAAAATAGATGTGGAAACAATAATCAGAGTGGGAGACGACCTCAATATAACAAGATCTCGTATCTTACCATCAATATGGCTTAAAACTTAGCTTATTTAGATAATATGTTTTGAGAATTAATCTTAAGTATAGATTGAATTTTTGTTCTCTGAGAATATTTTGTCCATTTATGCATTTCAAATGGATTTAGTAAGTGATGATTTATACCATGGTCCAATTTAAGCATACTTAATTTTTCTGTCTTAACTTTATGTGCAGGTGCATGGTAGTGACGTAATATATTGTTACCTTGTGCATGGAGAGAAGCAACTACTAACAATAATACTTCCAACGAGAAGTAACTAGAAGCATTTACTACTTGTTTTAATTACGAAACACAAATCTCCTTGCAATATGAATCAACCACAGTTACATGTAATCTAACTGCTATTAACTTTCTAATAAATAACTCAAGTTTTGCTATCATTACATTACGATACAATTATGAACTTTCTTTAGAAATTAACTATACAAACAATATTAAAATTCTGTTTTAGTAAAACATGTTAAAAGCTTTCAACACTAATTTGTACCTTTGACATTCAAAAAAGCTATGCATTGTAACCAATAGTGAAAAAATTGTATTAGACTATGATGTGACAGTGTTGTATTTTTTCCTCCTTTCTAATTAAGTTAGCAATTACTTAGAATGCTTGACAATAACTTGACAGAATTGAAAACTAATAATACATTAATTGACAAACATGTTAAGGCTTTCAATACTAGTTTGAGATTATAAAAAGATATGTAACTAATAATACATAGTTTGACAAAAATATTAATCTTTCTTTTACTAATTGGCTCTGTTTAATATTTTCTCAATTTTAAAAAATAATTATGTACATATGACATTTAATTTAATTTTTAAATTAAATTAACCATAAGTTCTTTGCAATTAACGAGTCATTTAAAATCAATTTCACACACTCAAGTTATAAGTCTGATGCCCTTGTGCATCGAGGCATTTTTCAAATTAAACATCTCTTCACCCCGATGTGTGGAGAACTTTTTACGATCTAAAATCAATAAAACAAACAAACATTTTCTAGAACAGCTACGGTGCTCTGATCCTTTATCAAACATGAGGGTACGTAGGCATAGAGTCGTAGCGCTCTAGCGAGTATAATAACCAAAAATACATTTTCTTTGTCCCGTTTTTAATATTTTTCCCTTAGCAACATATTCCCGTGTAAATAAATAAATTAAGCAATAATAAATAGCATAAGCAAACTTCCCTTAGACAAGCACACTAACCCTAGATTTAGAGGAGGATCCCATTAGGTACAATGGAAGTGAGGGGTTCCTAATATCTTCCTCTTGCTTAGCTGACTTCTGAACCCTAGGTCTCATCCTTAATTTTAGGTTTTATCATTATTTCCCTGTTCCTTATGAACAAATAAAGGATGATGGTGACTCTCTAAATTTTCCAATCGCGACACACTATATCCATCTTGAATCTTGAAGTCACTTGGGCATTTGAGTGTTAACCATGTTGGTCCATCTCCCACCGTTGTAACGGAGATCAGAGCCACCGTTCAAGATCATCAATTATTCATTTCTAGATTTGAAACAGAATAGTGGTGTCGTATGTGGGAATCAACTTTTGATTCCTACGATTTCCTCATATTCATATCCAATTTCTGCTTTACCGAATTGTAGCCTCCTTAGGCTACCGAATCAGAAACACATTTAGCCTTTGATTTCAATAATTTACGTGCTTCATGTTCGTTTTCCAATATCATTGCTCATAGCTCCTTCAGATCTCGAAATTGAGAGAATTTTAAAGTAAGCGCAAAGATCTATCATAGTCGACTCGTTCAATCATCATTTCCCCCTCAATTCCTTATTGTCAAGGTCTTTATTTTTCTTTAGAAATCCACAGAATAATGAAAGAAAGGATTTACAAATCCCGATTTAGGGTTACACTGAGGTATGAAGGTAATTTCCATGAAGGACGGGCCCAAGCCTTGTAATTCACTGTGCGCACTGGCTACCCCCTTACTCTCTGCCAGTGTCAGGGTGATTACAAGGTCAACATCGGAAGGACACCGTAAGTTCATAGTTAACACCGAGAGCCAATCCAACATCGAGTAGCATTATAGGGGTACCACAAATTCACAAAAGAACCACCCCATATCTACTTGAGATAGATACCCATTCTAGAAAAGGAGGGAAGCCAAAAAAATTTGACCCCTGTTAGATGCCCAAGTTTGCTTATTTGAGCTATCAAATGTGGGCATCTTTCACTCCTTTTTGTCAAAAAAGTGTTCGAAACTGCCCTTGCTTTTGTTGATTTGCAATACTATGGAAATGATCAACTTGATTTATTGGTGATCAATCCAAATATTTGATTGATCGATCCTTTGAGCTCTTTGAGGAAAACCCTAATTTATAGATGAAACAAACCAGACATATATTGATCTTGAGGTTTGCTATGCATGAATGATGTCTAGGGGGAAAATGATTATGAAATCTAGGGGTAAAATTTGGGGTGTGACACACAAGTATTAAAAAGATCATTGAGGCAATAGCTATAAATGAGCATTTGGAGTTATATGATAGGTGTTCAAGTAAATCTGAAAGAGTTATTGATCTGAATCTTGAAACCAATAAAATAAGGATAAAAGACACAATTGCTGCAAAAGTTGAAAAGAAACTTAAAGAAATGAATGTTGGTACGCAACAGATAGCTCAAATTCAACCGGTCCAAGATGTCGGTTATGAAATTTGTGGCGGGCCTCATTTAACTATATAATGTGTTGCAACCACGCAACAAATGGAAGAGATAAAATTTCTAAAGCAGAACAACCCTTATTCTAACACTTATAATCCAGGCTGGAAGAATCATCCAAAATTTTCCTGGAAAGATCAGCAAGGGAATGTTCAAAAGCAGGGTCCCATTTAATATCACAACCAACCACAGTAATATCAGCAACAAGCACCCAAAAAGGCCAATTGGGAACTTGCCTTTGAAAAGATGTCAGCTTAAAATTATGAATTCCAAGAAGAAACAAGAAATAATCAGAGGAACATTGTTGCTTCTATCAAACATATTGAAGTTCAGATGGGTCAGATATCACAACAAATAACAGGTTCTCGAGCACAAGGTTCCCTCCAAAGTGAAACAGTACAAAATCCTAGGAGTCATGAGAATGTTAATGTTGTCACGACAAGAAGTCAAAAAGGTTTTAAAGATGAAGAAGAGAGGGCAACAAAGGATGACCATGTCATGGAGGTAGTTATGGAAGTGAGGGAAAATAAGAAAGAAAAAGAAGAAGTGATACCACTAGTAAAGCCAATTGAAGAGAAAAATAAAAAAGAGGCTAAACTTGTGATTAAGTTACCCTACCCTTAGAGAGTGACAAAGAAGGATCCAAAAGAGACAAACCTTGAGAAATTCATCACAGTGTTCAAAAAGATAGATAACAATATGCCTTTCTTTGAAGCACTCGAGCAAATGCCCATGTACAAAATATTCATGAAAGAGGTAATCACTGAAAAGAGACCAATAGAAGATGGGTTGGTAGCCTTTAATGAAAAGCATAGTGAAATATCACCAGGTAGGAGAATCCCAAGCAAGCAGAAGGATCCTGGAGAGGTCACAATCCCATGCACTATAAAAGACATATCTTTCAAGAAGGTACTAATTGATTCTAGAGCCAGTGTGAGTCTAATGCCATTGTCAATCTACCAAAGGATTGGTCTTGGAAATGTATGTGATACAAGGACAAATATGAAGTTTGCATATCACTCCATAAAGAATGCATATGGGATATCGAAAGACATATTGGTGACAATAGAGAAATTTAGTTTTCCCGTTGGTTTTGTGATCATAGACATACCTGAGGATGAAGTGACACCAATCATTCTTGGTCGACCATTCATGCGGACAAGTCGATGCAATTTCGACATAGACCACAATACACTAACTTTAAAAGTTTATGATGATGAAATAACCTTGAATGTTCTTGAAATTAGGAAGCTATAGGTGGAAAAACAAAATCAGTATGAAGTAGGCATGATCAGGACAGATGTGAAAGGCCAAAGTGACATGCCAACATCAGAAAAAAGACTGAAGAAGGCCATCTCAACTGCTTTCACCTCCATGAGCAACCCCGAGTGAAAAAACTCCTATTTCCATTCCAAAAGCCATGATAAAGAAGAGAAAGTAATATTGAGGTAAGGATGTGGAAGTTGGAAAGGACTTGTGGCACAAAGGAATCCATACCTCTGAAAAAGACGGTTTCTTAGTTATGGAAAAGAAGTGCAACAAGGTGCGGAAGCTGAAGTACCCCCCATAACAGAGGGAATAAGGCATCAAGCTAATGACAATAAAAGAGCGCTGCTTGGGAGGCAACCCAAGGAAAGTATTCGTAAATTTTAGTTTTAGTTTCAGTTTTATATTAATTTTTTTGTTTTGTTTGCTTTAAGTGGTTCATTTTATGATTGTTTACTTCCATCTAGTAATATGGTAATTGTAGCTTTAGTGGTTGTGTGAAAAGTAACCAAACTGAAGGAATGTGTGTCCTCTATGCAAGTTAACTCGCCAAAATATTTTTTATATACTTCTAAATGATATGATTGGTTTGATTGAGTTGCATTAAAAGTTGAGTATGTTAATTAAAACTCATTGAGAATCCACATCGAGCAAGAGGCACTGTGGAGGTTGTCAGCTCTACCCCAAACACAATGTACATCATAAGAGAGCACTCAAGTATGTTTTTATCATTCAGAACTTGCGTACGTTCTTTTCTGATTTCGGGTGCATGATTACATACACTAAGGCACATTTTTTCTACCCCTGAGCCTTTCTAGCCATCCTTTTATTAGTATCCATTGTTAACCCCATTTGAGCCTTTAACCATTTGTTTGTTTGAAAATCCACATAATATTAACCCATGGCTCAAACATTCCCCCGCCATGTTCATGGTATTTTTGTGAGTTATCATATCCATGTTCATTCTAAGTTTGAGGTTGCTATTGGAATAACAACCTTTAAGTTTGGGGTAGCTGTGAAGCTTCAGTACAAATGAAGGCACCCGATGATTGAAAAAAATAAGAGAAGAAAAAGAAAAGATGAAAATTTGAAAAATCAAAGAACCATAGAAAAATAATCATCAGGGCACTTGAAAGAAGGAGAAGTCAACGGATATTGAAATAAAGACAAATCCTAAAGGACGATTGCAAGAAATAGTTCCAGCACTAATCCATCAGAATAAACATAGTGAAGATAACGATTTTATTGACTCTGAACCTTAGCCTACTTTTCCAAAATCATACCACTTTAACCATAGCCCAGTTACAATCATAAAGACCTGAAATAGTGTGGGTGTCGTGCACCTTGATTTAAAAGAGAATTTATTCAAGCCTATGGTATGGTATTGTGTACTATGAAGTTTGAGTGTAGAACACATTAACACCTAAGATATTTGGTGAGTGTGAATTGAGCTGATAGGTGAAGAAGTACTTTCAAGTGAAGATGTGGTCAATTAATTGACCTCGGTAATCTAGCAAAAACCAAAGGAATCAACAAATGAGGGTCATGAAAGATCTTAGAGGTATGGTGGCATATGAAAGGTGTTCTTTAAATTGGGAGTGACATGAGTTCTTTGTCCTTAAAGTTGCTTGAGGACAAGAGACAAGCTAAGTTTGGGGTTGTGATCAGTCACCATTTATGCTATAATTATAATCATGTTAACAGGTGAAAGTAGGCGAGTTAGTTGTATTTTGTATACAGTTTAAGTGGTTTTTACACCTTCTTTTACCGTTAGCATCATTTAATCTTTTCACCGTGTTTATTAAGTTTGTTTCCATTTTCCTCATTTTATGCTTGGGTTATGTGTTATTAGTTTTTTTCAGGTTCAAATAGATATTCAAGTACAATCGGATGTAGAAGCTAAGGAGAATCACAAAGAATTAGAGAAGTTTCCCACGCTTCAGTAGGCCTGCTACGGCCACCTGTAACACCTGCTATAGGCCATAGAAGAGAGGTCTAAATAGATCAAAAGTCCATCCAAAACAGAGGCCCACTAAGGCCACCCGTAGCACCTGCTACGCACCGTAATGGAAGGTTTGGAACAAAGGCCAGGTATTACAGAAACAGTGTCCTGTTACGGCCGCCCGTAGCACTTGCTATTAGCCGTAGCACCTGCTACGGGCCGTAGTAGAGAGGCATGGACATGATCATCAGAGACAGTAGCCTGCTACGGCCACCTATAGCACCGACTACGGGCCGTAGCAGGCATGCGTGCAAAAAAACCCATTTTGTCTTTTCTTTTGTCAATCTTAAATGAAGGGCATTTTGGTCAAATGGAAAGCTGATGTTATTGACTTTTGTGGATCTGTTTGAGGAGAGAGGAATACTTTTCAATTAAAGGGGAGTTTTTCAGACAAGAAAGGACACTTTTTTTAAGAGGAAAAATCACATGATTCATAATTGGCGAAATCAAGGTTTTGGGGGAGACGAGATTTTCATGAGCGGAAGCAACTGAAGGTCAAGTTTCATATGAATACTTGTAATGTATACATTTTATATTTTGATTTGCTTGAATACTATGAGTAACTAAATCCCCCAATACTAGGGGGTGTCCCTAACTTGAATCTGTAATGACTTTAAGTTTATATTTGCAATAACAATATTGTTTTTCGTAATTAACTTATTCTCGTGATGTCATTAACACTTTCTCTTTCAGAATAATTGAGATTGTTATATGATTATTAATTAGGTTGGATCACCTTTGATAATGCTTTCATGATATTATTCTATAATAGATATTACCTAGGACTAGGGATACCCTGTAGAAATCAAATTGTTCTTGAAATAATAATACTTAATTTCACCGGTTAATTTCTATGGACATAGAGATTAGGTATGAATGATTAAAGATTTTCTCACTAAGGCATTAGGAGAAAACATCCTTAAGAATTGGTATTAATTATATGATATTTATTATTGAAATAGTGACTCAGAGTTGTTACAGGGAAAACTCACACACATTCCCTAACATATTACTCTCGTATCTTTCAAATCCATTCTCTGCACTATTTATTTTAATTGCAATTATTTTTATATATTCGCACCAAAAATACCCAACCTTAGTTTTTATTTAATTGAACAACAATTGGAACTCAATATTTTCAAACAATCCTTGAGATCAACATTCAGGGAACTTTCCTCATTATTACTACAAAGGAAAAATAGTACACTTGCTATTTTTCTGATCACCTTCAACGACTAGGGTATTGTCATTTGTGAATCTCATCTTGTTCTTCATTGAGGGGCTTATATTGACAACCCAATCTTTCCTTTCAGTCATATTTGATGAGCAACCTGAATCCAAGTACCATTGGTCCTTACATATTTCATCCTCTTTCATTGTGACCATTAGCAACATCTCTTCTTCTTCGTGTCTTATAATCCTTGCATCATTTTCTTGATTATTTATTTTGTTTTCAGGATAAACACTAGTGTAGTAACCATACTTCTCGAAATTGAAATGCTGAATGTGAATCTTGTCAGGTTTCCTTCCACCATCTTTTCCTCTACCTGCAACACCATCTATGTGGTTGCCTTGGTTTGAGGGTCTTCTCTAGTTTGATGAATTTCGTTCTTGTTGATGACTTCTACCATTTAAGTTGTTGTAACCACCTCTACCTTTGTCACCATTCCAACTTCCTTTGGCGTTCTTATCTTTTATTGATTGTGCATGTAGAGCAACATCACCTTTCGACTTGCTTGCTGGTCTTTCAACCATTATTCGTTCATGAGGCTCAAGTGTCCTTTGAAGCTTTTCTTTTGTCACGGTTAACAAATGTTTCGACTCTTTTATGGCTACTACCACATGATCGAATTTTGGAGCCAATGACCTCAAGATCTTTGCAGCAACTGATCTTGATGTCAACACTTCTCCACACATCTTTATTTGATTCACCAATTTCGTAACCCTAGTGAAAAAATAAGCCACACTTTCTGTTTTAAATATAAGCACTTATTTGATAAAAAGTTTGTCTCTAAATGTAAATCTCTTTTCAAATTACTACTATATACATTTACCATTTTTATATAATCTTTAAATGTATATAAAAAAGTAAAAAATGTTGGAAATAAGACTACATATAAATGGAATAGGATATCTTTAGGTGGACAAGAAATATTGTGGTTGTCTAAATTATGACTTGTAAAATATTTATATACACGGTTACATTATAGCTTAAATGCAATTTCTATTATTTAAAATATATACGTTTTAACTTCTCTATTTAATTTTTTCAAAATAAAGTTTTAATTTAATTTTTGTTCTCCACATCATTTTAGAGTTAATTTTTTTAAGGTGAATAAATATAATATGACATGTTAATAAATTGAAACAAATCCTTTTATTAATTTGTAGTTTCATTAAACTTATAATTAATCATTTTTATGCAATTTTTGTTTTTGTTTATTTGATTTCACAAACATCTAAAAGTTTGAGACTAGGGAAACCAAACATCAATTTGTAATATTTTTTTTTGTTGATTATTTGATTTTCATTAAATTTATTAATTTGTGATTAGTTTGATTTTATAAGTAAACTTAAATTAAATTTAGGTATAACCTAATTTTTTGAAATGTGACTAGGGACTATTTTAAGTAGCTACTAGCTTGGCTCTTTCCCTCTGATAACTACTTCAATAATATTTTTTAAAATTGAAGTATTTACTTTAAAATTAGCTTTAAATACATTAATTATTTAAATTTTATTCTGATGGAAACTATTAAGAGAAGGATCCCTTTGATACTTGTCACAATCATAAAAGAAAAAAAAAGGAAGAAAATAATTCTCTTGCAAGGAAATTTCTGTTTTAATAAAACATGTTAAGGCTTTCAATACTAGTTTGAGATTATAAAAAGATATGTAACCAATATTGAAATTGTGTAAGACTAATGGGACTGAGTTATATTAATGTTCCTCATTTAGCAATTACATCAATGATACAGTTTCTAAACAATGAATAAAGTATCTTGATTTCACTGTAAGGTTATGTAGAATTTACATAAAAGACTAATTGACCATATATACTACATATTCATTGACAATAACTTGATAGATTTGAAAACACATTGGTGCTAACAGTTTATAACTTGAGAACAGTTTCTATAAGAACACAACATGTTGCACTCTTTAGTATCTCTTGTGAGTGTTGCTTCTTTTTGTATCCTCAAGTTCCCACATATTCTTCAATGACTTCCATTTGTGTTCAAAAGTGTCACTAAACTTTTTTGCAATTTGGTAAATATGATTCCTTGGAGGATACGTTACCATTGCATTAGAGAACACAAGCCTCATGTCGCTAGCAAACTCATCCTCTGTTGCATACAACCTCATTTTTCTCTCTATTTCCTTCAAACCTATTGCCTTTATCTTACACTTATTAGGCTTTGCTATTTTTGGAGGATCTTTCAAATCCCAACCATCTCTGTCTACCAACATCCTCTTCAATATCAACCAACATTGCCTCCTCTTAACACACTCCATCGCTTTCTTCAACCCACATTCTTCACCTCTTGTCACAGAATCCTTCATGTTATCCTTTGGTTGAGACAAAGGTGTTGGTTTGGAAAGTTGGTTCTTGATCATCTTCTTGTCTTCAACAACATTGTCATTATCCTTTGGTTGAGACAAAGGTATTGTGTTGGAAACTTGGTTCTTGATGATCTTCTTGTTTTCAACAACATTGCCATTATTCTTTGGTTGAGACAAAGCTGTTGATTTGGTTTGATAATTTGAATCAACCCAATAACAGGATATGGTTGGTTTTACAGAATCTTGAATCTTCCTTCTCTTGTTTTCATCTGTGGCACAAGAATCTGAATCGCGTTTTCTTGAACCAGGAGGATAACTGAGCTTGATGATAAGTCTTTTACGAGGTTGTGTGTTCGAAGGGTTAGTGTTGGGTGTTGTTGAGGAAGAAGGTTTGGTGTTGTCGGACATGGATGTTGTTAAGGAAGAACAAGGGTTTGTCTTGGATACTGTAAATGTGAAGTCTTGATTTTAGGGAGATATATCATTAATAACACAATTTTAAATATTCAATCTTATTTATTTTGTTTTATTTTACTCGTTTTTAATTTTAGTATCTAACTAATAAGTTATCTCAAAAGATATTAATTGTAACAAACTTTCTATTTCATACTTAAAAAAAAATTATAAATAACAAAAATTTAAAATCTTTTAAAAACTTATTTTTAATTTTTTTATAACAAACAAGGCTTAACATCATTTAGAAAAGTAGTTTTTAATTACTGTTCAATCTTTTTACAACAATATAAAAATATTCATTGTTTTATTATTTTTGTACATAAATAATGATCTGTGTGAAAACATAAATAATTTTATTAAACAAATCACAATAATGAATTAAACATAGAAAAGCAAAAGCAAAGTGACTAAACACTACATACCAATTTCATCATAAGGTGAGGGCAAGAGTTCTGGTGAATTTTCAAACACATTGTTTCGAGACATTGCAAGTCGAATTTGAAAAGAGAAGAAAGTTTCTTTGTTTATAAAATTCTACAACTTCAAACTAAAAGAATCTTGATTTATATAGAGATATAACACAAGATATAATATCTTGGTTGATATAAAAATAATTAATGATTAATAATAGATCGACTTAAATCATGGTGTAAATCAAATCAATTAGTTTAAGTAATGAAGATAATGTTGATTTTATTTTTATTTTCTAAAATATCTCAACAAACTAATATTTACTTTCATCTTATCTAATTAATATTTTGCTTATTTTTTAATTTTAAATTTAATGAAATTTATAATTTTATTTCAGCTCACTTTTAGAGAAAAAAACATGTTATTTTTAATTTAAAAATAATAATTTATATTTTATTTGTAATGTACACGAGTCACTCAATATTTCTTAGTTTTCCTTTTACCAAACTATTTTTGACCTACAATAAATATCTCAACAAACTATGCATATATACTTTTATTTTATCCATGAAATATTTTACATAACTTTTTAATAATTTTACTTTTTAACTTTAGCAAAATAATTTAGCCTTTTTTAAAGGCCAAGTTCCACACCCAGTTATTTTTATCTAACAAATTTTATATATCTACTTTGATTTTATCCTATAAATAAATTTTTCTAAATTTTTAACAAACACGGTTTTAATTAATTCATAGTCATTTATTTTCAAAGATATAGTTCTTAGACTTAAAACAAACACCCTCTTATCAGGAGAATGATTTCATTTTAAAAGGATTGTGACTATTACTATTATATTGTAATAAACCTAATGCTTAAAAATGTATATTAATTATATTAATTGTTTAGGTGATAACGATTACATTTGAACTGAAATATTAGTTAAACAATTTAATTATTTATTAATAATAAAAAGTGTATAAATTCAAATTTTATTAAACTAAGCTTTGAACATAAATAATGATCTCTTTTGAACCTTAGAAAATTCATTTCCCTCCACTAAGCTAAGAAATAAGATTAAAACTAAAAATTAATTTTATATTTTTGTACATTATTTTATAAATAAATTTTTTTTCTTCATATTTTAATAAAAATATAAAAAATAATTGTTGGTAAATTAAGTCAAATATATTTGTTTCAAACCCTAAATTGGAGGAAAATATTCGAATGGGGCCTATAAGTTATTTCAACCCGAAGTTGGCTTTAGGGTTTCATCCGTTACTTAATTGTTTTTCTAATTTTGATTTTGATTTCACTTTAGGCAAGGAGAAAAATCTATGGTATATCTTTATCCATCTTCTTATTGATTGAGTGATTGAATTAATTGGGATACAAATTAAATTTCCACACAAGGGTAGAAAAATATTCGAATGGGGCCTAAATGTAAATTTTTTATTAAAATATCCCATATTTTAAAAAAAAATTCTAAAATAATTCAATTTTAAAAAAAAATCTGAATTTACCCCAATTTCAAAAAAAAAAAATACTTAAGGCATGGGCGCCAGACCAATTGACGTTTATCCTTAATTTTTAAGAGGGGGCGCCAATTGGATTGGCTACGACACATGGTGCTGCCAATCCAATTGGTGCCCAGGTACACTAATTGAGAGGAGGCGCCAATTGATTTGGCGCTTCAGTGTAATGTACAATTTTTTTCTTCATAAATAGAGGTGTTGTCTGATTCATTTTTCCACATCTCATTTCGTCATATTGCAAACATGTTTGGTGTTCGCCGCCGCTATGGAAAAGTGATTTATTTGAGAGACAAGCCTCCGATGTTGATGCTCTTCTGGAACATTTGTAGTTTCGATCAACTGAAGAGGGAGTTGGTTCATTGGTTAGATGGAAAAATATCAGAAGGATAAAAATAAGAAGTATTGAGAGATTCGATAATATATTTGGTTGGATGCGAGTAAAAACTGATAAGGATGCTAGGGAAATGATGTTTGGACGAGATAACATAAGTTTGATTATTGTAATCAGTTAAAAATGTTCTGTTTTAAGTTTTCTTATGTTGTAGTGATGTTAGTTATTAACCTTGTTGTAACAAAAAGATAATGATATATAAAAAATCAAGGTTACAAAAATTGAAAGGAGCTACTTAATTATGATGTAGATGTTGCTCCTAGATTGGGACATTTGTTCTTATTGTGTCCGGGTTGATGACATATACTACATAATCTTATCATTTTATCAGTCGTATCCATTTCTGTTCTAATACGTGTATTGTTTGACCGTCCTTTTTTCTTTCTTCGCATCTCATTGTTGTGCCAAACTATGTCACCTTCATATGGAGGCTAGTATTCCCCCATTGGTAGTACTGAGAAGCTTTTTATACACATTCATAATGGTAATGGCCTTGTGAACATCAGATAGATGGATATAAGCATCTTGGTGAGTATGCACGCATGCCACAATGGCATGGGAGCAAGGAATACGGAAGATCTAGAACTTTCCATAGTCGCACCAACTTCTGTTTAGTTTGACAGCATAGGATAAATTTGGCATCCCCTTATTGAGATCCATTGTTTCCTGTACACTGAAATTTTGCCTACGACGGTCAAAGACTGTAACTGCGTGTGTGCTAGCTTTGATACTTTCCTCTTTCATCACTTTCATACAACATTCACTGAATATTTGATCTGACACTAACACTGCACACCATCTTTCACCTCTGGTTGCGAATCTAGATGCCAACCTAATATAGGTTGTTCTGACCAAAACGGTTATTGGTAGATTTCCAATGCCTTTGAATACGCCGTTCATGCATTCCACGAGGTTTATTGTCATGTGGCCCAATCGACAACCTCTATCAAATGCCACTGTCCACTACTCTACTGATATGTTATCCACCCATCTTCTTGCATCTACATTAGACAATCTAATTTCATCATGATAATGTTGAAATGACGGTCGAGTTAGAGCATACCCTGCATTCACCACTTTTTTGCGAAAGTTTATGTCTTTGATTGCACGCATGAAGTTTTGTGTGATATGTCTAATGCAATAGACATGGGTAGAAGGAGGATCATGTCATCCGTTATCATGGTTATTGTAAGCACTCTCAAAAGGCATGTCTATCTGAAACCAAACAAAGATTGGCTTGTGGAGCGACATGTGTTCTGAGATGTCGAAGGAAGAAATCTCAACCACCAACGGTTTCACCTTCAACCAGAGCAAAGGCAATGGGAAAGACATTATTGTTGCCATCTTGTGCAACATCCATAAGCAAAGTACCCTTCCATTTTCCATATAACCATGTTCCATCAATTTGAATAATAGATTTGCAGAATGCAAAATCTCTGATGCACGGTTCAAACTCCCAAAAGAGGTGGTGAAAGATTCTATTTCCAGCAACACAAGTTCCGTCTGGCGTAAATGTTGGCAGTCTCTCCATAATTGCAATAGTTGGTGCGTATGTTTTAAGTGCCCATAAAAACCATGACAATTCTTTATATGAATCCTCCCAGTTGCTGAATACATGTTCAACAACCTTTGTCCTTGCAATCCACGCTTTCTTGTAAGATGGAGTATAATTATATTTTGTTCTGATATTAGATATTATTATACTCACCTTCCCTGATGGGTCTTTGTTAACAAGCGGCAAAATGTTTTGACATATCAATGCAACACTTAATTTACGGTGATCTTGTACAACATTAGTTACAATGCAACTGTGAGGTGGGTCTATAGAAGCTATCTCCCAAGCGTCGCTTCTCTTCTTGTGAGACGCAGCCAACCGAAACTTGCAAAGGATGTTATGACATTCGATGACATACCTTCTCAAATCAGTGTGTTTCACGGTGAAATTAACAGAGTTATTCATGTGAAATTTTTTAATAGCTCGCACATATTCCTCTTTAGTGCGGAACATGTCTCCCACTTTTAACTCACCCTCTAGTCGTGGATACAGGTTATAAAGACACTGTTGGATATTTTATCGTCATGCAAATCCATGTTTGTCATATGTTGAGGAGGATTATATACATGACTTGGAGGTAATGGCGTGGATGATCGTCAACTTCAATGTTGTTATTCAACATATGATCGACATGTGTCTCGGTCTCTCTTCTTCTTCATCAATGACGTTGACTTCTGCTTCTACTTCTAGGTCGGCTTCATCTGAGTTTTCTGAATCAAATTCATCAGATTCAACTTTATTAATTATCTGAGATTGCTGAGACAATATACTTGGTTGAAGAGTAATATATAACTCAATAGAGTTGCAACCAGAATTTCCGTGACTAACAAACATATATTCAACATCTTCATCGTCCCGTACCTTTAGCGGGTCAAATTTACATTGACTATTCTCGAAATAAATTGGATTTTGATACGTGATTTGTGACGCAAGACCAGATCCTATGCAAGATTCAATTCGTTTTTTAAAATGCAAGAAATTTGAATTTCTCTTGATCGTAAAGCAGATAGTATCGGTGTTTCAAAAAGAAATCTCGTATACATTAGACTCATATGTCTCACCGTTGTAGTGAGCATTGATAATATATTTGGATGCAGATGACATTGTAATATTTCGGTGCAGATGGAAAGTAAATTTTTGGTGCAGATGAATTTATGTTGATTGTAGGATGAAATGGTAAGACACTTAAATATCCATGTAACATGGCATGCATGCAAACCCTAGCGTCAGTCCTATTGGCGTCTGCATGTAATATTAGTACATGGGCGCCAGTCCATGTGGCACCTTAAAGACCTCGAAATTCTGCATGTAGATAGCCATGCAACCCGCACCCTATGTGAAGACCATGCATGCATGAAAGCCTAGGAGGCGACAATCCATATGACGCTTGCATTGTAAGATTGCATGTGTAAGCCAAACCAATTGACGCCTACATCAAGCCCAATTATCCATGCATCCAAACTTTTGCATGTCTTTGCATGTCTCTCATTATAAATATTCATACAAGTTTCACTTCTTCATCACCAACAATGACTTCTTCCTCTGCAACAACCACTCTTTCAACTGTAACAACCATTCTTTCATATATTTACTACGACAAGATGTCTCTGCTCACTATGGGTGAATCGTATAGAGGCATAATTGAAACATAACGACTTATGTAAGCATTTAACTCTTGTATTATTTTTCTAAAGTAACTTAATTTGTTTTTTTTAAAGTAACTTATTTTGTTGTTTATTTTTTATAAAGTAACTTATTTTTTTTTTATTTTTTAGGATGTTTCTAGGTTTCGAACTCGTGTCCACGAATTTGTTCACATGGACGTGATTATTCAACCTTATGTCAAACTCGCTGATTTTGGACATGTAAGCAAAATAATGTCTTGGTCGGTTGATACTAAATTTATTCTTGCATTATGTGAAAGATGGCGTCCCGAGACACCCACATTCTGGTTTCGAACCGGTGAATGTACCGTGACGTTAAAAGATGTCTATATGTTATTGGGACTGCCTATCAAAGGTAAGGCGGTAAATAATAAAACCAACTATGCGAATTCAATTTGCATGGACCTCTTGAATTCTAACTTGTTAGATGATAACTCGAGAGATCAAGGTATACTCCTTTCACGCCTTAAGGCATATCATAACAACTTATAGTTAGATGAGAATTCTACCGAAGAGGCTCGAATAATAAAAACTAGGTGTTATATTATGCTTTTAATTGGTTTATTTTTATTTCCCGAAGGTAGTGGTTCTAGTATGCATGTTATGTATTTACCTTTACTAAGACATGTAGATAGAATAAGAAGTTATAATTGAGGGTCTACTTGTTTGGCTTATCTTTATAGCTCTTTGTGTAAAAATGCACACAAAGACACATCTACATTTTCTGGATGTGACGTTTTGCTCCTATCATGGGGTTGGTCCAGACTACCATCCCTAGTGCCCGTCAACAACAACCATTCACATTTCCGTACGCACAAAAGTAAGTTTTTAAAAATGGACTATATTTACTTACTTTAGCGATTATTATCTCTAAATAATATTTTTACTTTTATGGTGCAGATGGTCGGCACGTGGTATGAGTTATAACAGATGTCCTAGACACTGTATTACCCAGTATCGCAATCTCTTGGATCACCTTCGACCGACAAATGTATTTCCATTAAACTAATTATTAATAATTTGTTAATTTCTTCTAACAAATTTATAATCTAATATATGTTCACATTTCAATTCATTTGGGGTTCATATCTAAATTTGAATCATGACCATGAAATCAATGAACAAGACGTAACTGTTTGGACTGGATGCACACCGATCATAAGATTCACCACTGTGGATATGCACAATAGTAATTGTGTTAAATTGCAGTTCGATATGCTTCAACACATCCCAGATCCCCCGACAAACCTTGAAGAATGGAATTTACGCAAAGTTAACGACCAATGGAACTTTAACCCATGGTAAAACTTCGCCAGATCTGTGTGTCGAAAATGGAAGCACCGACAAGACCATGTCTTAACTAACGTTGTGATGCCAACCGAAGAAAAACCAACTCGTAATTATATGGTTTAGTACAGATCGGTTGGATTTGAGTTCATCGCCGAGGATATATACCTATACGATCCACACTAGGAAACTTACACACCAGAAGGTTCAACATCTAACCCTTGACAACATTGTCAAACCGGTTACTCACAACCCCCTATCCATCAAAATTTCCGATCCACAAACACACAAACCTACAACCCTAACATGTCAAACACCCAACCACAATACTAAGAGCATACCTCGTACCACCACCAACAAGTAGATCATCATCAAGACATCGAACATCGCTATGCACCCAACACATCACCCTATCATAGTCGTCTTAGCCAAAACACTCAGCGATCATTTAACATCAACCGTCCCTCCTCCTACTATAACCAAGAAGCTCAAACATCACAAAACCAAAACCTTCAAGAATCATATGGCTACCAAACACCACAACAATCATTTCAACCTTTCCTCGACGTGTCATTCACACCAATGTCTCCCTTCAATCATCTTGGTCGTCCTCCAACAACTCATACACAACCCAACTACTTTGACATGGATCATGAACTCAGCTATGGCGGTAGCCCTTCAATGCATACACAAGACTACGCTGATTTGTCTAAATATCTCAAACAATCTCCTGCAGTTGGTGGTGATGTTCCTGGGCCCTCAGATACTCAAACACCTGGGATGAATCATCAATGTGGGTTAGGGCCACGAGTTATGGTAGCTAGGGGATGTGGGACCGGAGATCGGTTAAGTGATCCCGTCATCGACATTAGTCTTTTTGTGTAAACACATATTAATATTAATATGAATTATTTTGATTTCAACTTTATCTAAAATGTACAATGTTTTTCAAAAAAAAATACGAAACACACAAGTTGACACCAATTGGCGTCTCCTTTAAAAATCAACACACATGCGCCCATTGGATTGACAGCACTAGGTGCATTAACCAATCCAATTGGCGTCTCCTCTCTAAATTTAAGAGCAGACGTCAATTCATCTGACGTCTCCTTTTAAAAGTGGAGTAATTTGATTTAATCTGAAACAACTTTAAAAATTCAATCTGTTTTTCTTAATTATTATTTAAAATTTTATTATGAATGAGTCATCGCAACTTTAATTTCTTTATGAGAAGTTGTTCTAACTAGCTTCTCATTTGATTTTTTTAAACCTCTTAAATTTTTATAACAAACAAAAAATGATTTTTTTATTTTTATTTTGTTTTAAAAATTATAACAAACAAGCGCAAAGGTCATTTAAAAAAGGATTTAATTGAAATACACTGACAGTGTAAATTTTTTTTACACCGTCAACTAATCATAGCCGTTGGATGTCAAAACAAGTTTGACTTTTATTTTAAAATTCTATAAAATAATACAAACGGTGATGGTGATGAATCGACTGTGTAAATATTTTTAGACTGACAGTGTATAGTAATTAATCTCTTTAAAAAAATAGTCTTTGAATATTAATAAATATTTTTACAACGGAATAATTTTAATTTATCCTTTTGTTTTTGTTTTAAAATTATTTATTTAAAATTAAAATATTTAATAAATATATTTAAATAAGTTTAATTGATACAAGATGTTTTACACTATTTATCGATAAATTGTGACACTCATATAAATAATGCTTTACTTTTCCTTTAACAAACATTGATAAACTTACTCGCCAATACATGAAAATTAATGTCTATTTATATTTTAATTTTTTAAATATTATTTTGATCTACTTATTTTTATTATTTATAAAATTAATTTTTTATAAATTTTAAATAATTTTGTTCATTTTCCTTTATTTGCACGGAAAATCCATAAAAAATCTATCTCTTATCGATTAAATTTCACAAAATTTAAAAAGTTAGTTTTTAATTCAGAATTATATAAATTTAAGATTATATATAAAAATTCATCATAATAAATTTAATTGTGTATTTCATATATCTATAGAACACTAAACTTAATTTTAGTTTTTTCTATTGTTATTTGTAAAATAAGTGACTAGTGTCAAACTCTCATGCACAAAACTTAGAATAGAGCAATTTCAATGGGATACAAGAAATATGCAAATAAAAAATAAAGTCAATAATTTTGACTATGAAAAGTTTATTTGATTTTCTATCGTGGAATCTCTTTTCTTGTTTTGTACTTCCGTGTCGCTCGACTTTTGTTATCTCTCTTAAGCTGATTTCTCATTTCCTCCTCTATATTTCTAAAATTAGAGGGAGTGTTCTTTTTATTTCAGGTTACTCCTGAGTTTTTTCTTGATTTTTTTTTTGCGATTTGCAAGAATTCCGCCATCTTCTTTCTGTCAACTTTGTTTCTGGTTCCTATATCTGTCTCTAGTGGTTGATCATTCCCTTAGTGAGCACCCAGTTTTGCAAAGTCTGTGTTTTTAGATCGTTATCAGGTTTTTTACTCGGTTCCTTTTCGATTTTGCTTATTTTTTCGGTGTGCTGCATTCAGACTCCATGGACGACAAAAGACTGTTGGACAATGGTAAAAGGTTTAGCTCCTACAGGGATCTAGTCATTGATTTGTCTTCTTCGGTTCTGCATGTTACATCAAATATATCAACAGGAGAAAAAATCAACAAGCAAGACTATCAACAAAAAAGTGCTCATCAGTTCATAGATACCAACATTCCTAATCAAGATTCTGCTGAAGACCCGGGTTTTTGCGTCTGGGACGATGAGGATGTGCAAGAAGCGTATAAAGAACTAAAAATATTTGTTCTTGGAAAGTTCCTATCTCAAAAGCTTATTCATAAACTATCCCTATAATTTGGTCTAGCTGGAATTTGGTGTGACCTAGTAGGTATAAAAGTTGTGGAATTAGAATTGGGGCTCAAACACATCTCCACGGACAATCCTGCAATTACAAGACTATGGAATCCTGCATTACAAAGACTATGGAATCCTGCAATTACAAAACTTAGACTTTAGTTTGGTCACAATTTGGGGAATATCTCTGAAAAATCAGATCTAAACAGATGAGGTGTAAAATCGGAGTAAAGCTTGGAAAGGTTTTAGAGTCTGAACTATATAGCTACCCAAATAAGGCCACAATTGTTAAAACAAAAATCCTATTTGACTCTAGAAAGACCCTTTAGTTAGGAATGTATCTCGACGGTGTTAAAGATGGTACTACATGGGTGGACTTCAAATATGAGAAAATCCATTTATTTTGTTTCAACTGTGGTATCATTGGACATTCAAAAGATTTATGCACTCAAGCTAGAAAAAAATCCTTGGAACCCAATGCTAAACAATCTTTCGGACCTTGGATCAGATCTATAGAATTTAGGGGGAAAATCATCAACAAAGCGGAAAAAAAAATTATAGCAGGAACCATATGGTGTCCCCTAGCTATGGACACTTTCAACCTTATACCCGAAGCCTTAGAAGACAAGTACATATCTAAGATAATTTCAAAGATATCTTTGAAGTTGAGAAAGTGCTAAATGACATCCTAAAAAGTGAGGAGGCTTGGTGGATCCAAATAGAAAAACGTGTTTGGCTGTTAGAAGGAGATAGAATCACCCACTATTATGTAAAGACCTTTTCACCATGATTGTAAAAGGGATACCATGACGGTTAACCAGCCGTGGTTAGGTAGGATGTGGTTGTAAATGTATTGCTTTCCCACCATAGGTGATTGACCGTAGTGATAAAGTAGGTAGTGTGCTACCTATCACAACGGTTATAGTTAATAACTGTTGTGATATATATAGTTCATGG
>NW_026112640.1:15000-77916 GCF_024323335.1 Lathyrus oleraceus | reverse complement strand
AACTTTTGGGATTTAGAGTGTTACACACAACCCTTAACATAAGAAGAAAGAAGCCAAAAGAAAATTCAAAGGCCTCGTATTACACTTGCAATCCTCGTAACAATGAGAAATGTTGTTCCAAAAAGAGTTATACCAATCTCATAAAAGAGCGTTGGTCGATCCTCCCAAAAAAACATACTATTAGTAACAACCACGACACATAGTTGTTAGGATAACAAACATCATTGAATTCTCATTAATAGGATTTACTAACATAAATAAAATTTAAAGAAAAATAAATAAATATTCAGTAATTCACCCTGAAGAACAGCAAATGCAACCGATTTGACAACTAATAATATCGACGATTGATGCTGATAGCGTTTTTTTTAAATCTCAAATGATCAGAATCAATGCTTTTGATACTGAAGTGGAAGAAACTCTTCCTCATCCTCCAATGGAGTAGATGAAGGACAAGAAATTGTTTATCTTATTTGTTTTAACAGTGGTTCACTCGATCTTAACAATCATGTGTGAGTTCACATCTCAATCTACCGTTAGTTTTTTTTTTTTTATTTTGTTTATGCAAACTATTATTTTTTAGATGGTTTATAATGTGAGGTTGCTAGATTTTTTTCTATAATATGATATATTGATGGCATAGAAATAAATTTAAAAGATATATTTTATCGCTTGAATAAATATAGTCATGATTTTAAATTTTATTATTTTAACTGAATTTTGAACTCTTATTTTAAAATTATTAATAATTACAATGTCAAATGTATTATTTTTTCCAAAATTATATTTATATTAATATAACAAGATAGTAAATAAAGAAAGAAAAAAAATATATATAATTACAAAATGGGTCATCCTAACTATGCTATAAAGAACACTCTTTAAGAATTTCAAATAAAAAAGTATATATTTAAAAGTATATCTATATTTATATATTAATATATATATATATATATATATATATATATATATATATATATATATATATTATATATATATATATATATATATATATATATATATATATATATAAGTTTTGGGATTTAGAGTGTTACACACAACCCTTAACATAAGAAGGAATAAGCCAAAAGAAAATTCAAAGGCCTCGTATTATACTTGCAATCCTCCTAACAATGAGAAATGTGTTTTCAAAAAGAGTTATACCAATCTCATAAAGAGCGTTGGTCGATCCTCCCAAAAAAAACTTACTTTAATTAACACCACGACTCATAGTTGTTAGGATAACAAACATCATTGAATTCTCATTAATAGGATTTACTAACATAAATAAAATTTAAAGAAAAATAAATAAATATTCAGTAGTTCAACCTGAAGAATAGCAAATGCAACCGATTTGACAACTAATAATATCGACGATTGATGTTGATAGCATTTTTTTAAATCTCAAATGATCAGAATCAATGCTTTTGATACTGAAGTGGAAGAAACTCTTCCTCATCCTCCAATGGAGTAGATGAAGGACAAGAAATTGTTTATCTTATTTGTTTTAACGGTGGTTCACTCGATCTTAACAATCATGTGTGAGTTCACATCTCAATCTACCGTTAGTTTATTTTTGTTTTTATGCAAATTATCTATTCTTTTTTAGACGGTTTATAATGTGAGGTTGCTAGATTAATTTTTCTATAATATTGATATATTTGATGGCATAGAAAATAAATTTAAAAGATATATTTTATCGCTTGAATAAAATATAGTCATGATTTAAATTTTATTATTTTAACTGAATTTTGAACTCTTATTTTAAAATTATAATAATTACAATGTCAAATGTATTATTTTTTCCAAAATTTATATCTATATTAAATATAACAAGATAGTAAATAGAAAGAGAAAATTATATATAATTACAAAATGGGTCATCCTAACTAATGCTATAAAGACACTCTTTAAGAATTTCAAGTAAAAAGTATATTTTTTAAAATTATTTATTTTAATCTCAAATATATTAAATATATACATTTTAAATATATATATATATATATATATATATATATATATATATATATATATATATATATATATATATATATATATATATATATATATAATATATAAGTTTGGGATTTAGAGTGTTACACACAACCCTTAACATAAGAAGGAAGAAGCCAAAAGAAAATTCAAAGGCCTCGTATTACACTTGCAATCCTCCTAACAATGAGAAATGTTGTTCCAAAAAGAGTTATACCAATCTCATAAAAGAGCGTTGGTCGATCCTCCCAAAAAAACTTACTTTAATTAACAACCACGACTCATAGTTGTTAGGATAACAAACATCATTGAATTCTCATTAATAGGATTTACTAACATAAATAAAATTTAAAGAAAAATAAATAAATATTCAGTAGTTCAACCTGAAGAACAGCAAATGCAACCGATTTGACGACTAATAATATCGACGATTGATGTTGATAGCATTTTTTTTAAATCTCAAATGATCAGAATCAATGCTTTTGATACTGAAGTGGAAGAAACTCTTCCTCATCCTCCAATGGAGTAGATGAAGGAAAAGAAATTGTTTATCTTATTTGTTTTAACGGTGGTTCACTCGATCTTAACAATCATGTGTGAGTTCACATCTCAATCTACCGTTAGTTTATTTTTGTTTTTATGCAAACTATCTATTATTTTTTAGACGGTTTATAATGTGAGGTTGCTAGATTAATTTTCTATATTATTGATATATTTGATGGCATAGAAAATAAATTTAAAAGATATATTTTATCGCTTGTGTAGCGGTGTATTCGTCACTTTATGATTTATTGATTAAATCAAAAGCAAAGCATACAAAGAAATCGAGTCGCCACCGCACTTTTATTTATCCAAAGGATTGGCTAAAAAGCCAACAAAAGCCTAAGAAGTTTTACACATAGAAAACTAATGAAAAGATCAGAGAATCTGGGTAAGGGGTTAATTACGCAATGGGAAGGTGTTAGGCACCCAAAACGTCCTAGGTACTCCTAGGGAGCCCTTTTCACACTTGTTGTATAAAAAAGTTTATTTGTTTATGACATATTGTGCAAACATGATTGGGAAGACCTAAGGTCTTTCGTTATCCACGGGAGAAAACTCAACCTTATACAAACAACGAGTCCACCACGTGAGAACAGCTTCAACTTGCTAGTGAGGGGTTAACCCTATAATAAGCAAGGAAGTCTTACAATTCAATCACTAAGGACCAAGGTGAGGTTAACATCAACCAACTAGGATAAATCAAACCTATGGCTAATGTATGAAAACTTATCAAGAATGGACAAAGCCACAAAACAAATGACTGAGTTGGATTAACCAATTTAGAATTTATTCACAAAAGAGTGGTCAAGGTATGATTAGAATTCAATTCAAAGAAGTATTATGAAATGGAGTTTGAAAAATCAAAGGCCTAAGGCCTAGGTTTCTAATTTGAAAAGAGATGAGAATGTTTGCACAATAGTTCAAAGTTTTGGATTAACATGTGAAAAGGGAGTTTTGAAAACACACACAAAAATGGAAGGGTGAGGAAGTAAAACTTCTTAGATGTTCACCTCTTGAAATCATATGTAGATGATTCAAGTGTGTCCTTTGGAATGAGGCAACAAGCAAGTAAGCAAATGCAAAGCAAGGTGATACCGGATGCCAATCAATGGACTTATACCAATCTCACAAACAAAGGTGGATACCGGATACCAATCAATGGATTTACACCAATCTCCTAAAACCAAACAATGATACCGGATGCCAATCAATGGACTTAGACTAGTCTCACAAAAAAAACACGGATACCGGATACCAATCAAATGGATTTACACCAATCTCCTAAAACAAAACAATGATACCAGATGCCAATCAATGGACTTACACTAGTCTCACAAAACAAACATGGATACCGGATACCAATCAAATGGATTTACACCAATCTCCTAAAACAAAACAATGATACCAGATGCCAATCAATGGACTTACACTAGTCCCACACCATATCATTGGAACAACTGCCAAGTAATGGACTTATGCTTGTCTCCTCCATGGACAAAGCAAAAAATGCTATAAAGCAAAGCTTATGAAATGATATACAAATGATAATGATAAATGCACTAAGGCACACTCGAGCAAATATGCACATATGAATCAAGTAAGCAGAACAATTAAGTCAATTAGCACACACTATATACAAGCAATTAGGCTCAAGCAAAAGGTTAGACTTTAAAGTCAACTGGAATGGGGTAAGTTGTGTTCTTAACCTTAACATTGAGAGTTAAGGTGAAGCAGATGAAATGGAGATGAGGGGTGTGCCTCATAGCTCTTATCCCTGGCCTGGGAGAGCTTTGAATGATAGAATGTGTGGGAGTTCAGAAAGTTGGAACTCTCTCCACAAGTGAATGACTCTATAGATCTTGGGTTAATATCCACAATGCATCAACATGTAATGTGAGCAAAGGGATGACACACTGAATAGTAGGAGATGGACTACACATCTCTTTTATCTACCAATTGCCTCATATGAGGACTTTTCCTGCTTGGCACAAAAGATAAACAATCACAAGCATTGCCTCTTAAGGAGGACTTCAGACAGGTGCCTGGCCACATAACAAGCCAGGTCTTCCAGACTACATGAAGAAGAGAGGTTATACCTAAAGTGGTTAAGCAACCAAGCAAAAGCAAGTTCAAAATGAACTTAAGCAACTAATGTACCTGTTGAAACATCAAACAAATCAGTATACTATACAGACAAACAACCAACAGTTAATGCAACAGACAACCAATATACAAAGGCATAAGACACAAGTCAAGCTCAAGAGAGTCAACATCAACCTACAAAACACACATTAGTAATCAAAAGCAAATATCAAATGCTCTCAAGTTGAGGCATCATCAATTGTGTAACTTGCATGTGTAACCTGAAACAAAGCTTCAAACATGAGAGGCAAACCACTAGGTCAAAGCCTAGGGTCAAAGATGGAGAAAAAATTTAAAACAGAAACTAAAAGTTAACATGAATCAACATCAATCAATTAAGATCACAATCTAAAAGGTCTCATGTCAATAGCATTCACCAAATTCATTTCACAAACCAATCATGGCAAGGCATGCAAATTGAAAGCACATTGAAGCAACAGAATAAACAAATGCACATTAATTCAAAAATGGTTCAATTAATCTCAAGAAAAATCATGGCTAAACAGAACATATCACATGATCAACACACCAAAAATCAAGGCATTTGAATAAGTTTAAGCATGGCAAAGAAATTCCTTAAGGCAAGGCAAGCACAAACAAGCTCAAATAGGACACAATTTAGTACATCCACTTAGCACAAGCCTAAAACAGAATTGGAACATGATAAAGACCTCCAATTAAAGCCACAATAAACTTCAAAGTGTCTAGAAACAATGTGCAAAATTTCACATTCATATGATAAAGCATAAGCATTTCACAAATCATTGAAGTTCATGACTATTCAAAAGTTCAAACATGACAATCCAGAAAGAAAAATCCCAAACAAATCAGAAATGAAACCTAAAATTCCACAAAAATTCATGATCATCCACAACGTGCATAAGAATTATCACACAAAAAATCAGATTATTTGGAGTTCATTTGGCATTGCAAAGAAAATTCACAAGTTGAGCAAGTAAAGGTGTGACACACATTGTCACACCTACATTAACCAGATCATATCTCAACAACCATAAATGCTAAAAATGCAAACTCACACCAAAATGTCTAGCAATATGTCTAGTTTAAGCATGCCAAATTTCACAATCATTGGATTAAAATTCATCATTTCACAAAGCAAATGGCAAGCAAGGTACCAAACAGCACATGCATACACAAACCCTAAGCCAAAATATTTTTCAACCGTGCACAATTTCTGGAAAAATATCCAAAAAATACTAGACATGATGAGGAGCAAGATACAAAAAACCACACATTATTTGGATCATTATTTATGGAGTTATGATTTTTGGAAGTGAATGAGAAATTAAAAACATGTAAGAGCATAGCACATGAATGGCATGGATGAAAGGAAATAATATGCAAATGACATTTGGAAAAGTCCACAGCCAGGAATCGAATAGAAGAGGAATTTGAAAGTGGCGCTCAGTTAAGTGAAACGCACCGTTTCACTTAACTGATGTGGCACGGGCAAGCGCTATGAGCCAATCAATCATCCACGTGAACGCTACGCTGGACCAATGCATGGTCTCAAACACAAAATCACATGCAACCAGCGGTGGAACGGATCAAATACAGTTCTGGAGAAGGAAACCCTAACATTCATACATGTTCTTCATGTTCATCATCATCAAGAACACAAGTGTACAGAAATGGAAAATAATCACATCATCGTGTTCCTCTCACCTCATACAACATGAATCCAGGCTTGGTTTAACATGAATCAAAATATATTCAGCAAATCGCACGCATACATTTTCATGCATCAAACTTCCAATCACTATATCTATCTCATTTCTTCATGAAAATCAGTGATCTAAAGTGCAGATTAACCACCAAAGCACGATCTACAACAAGCATCTATCAATTTCATGAATTAGGACATTCGAATTCTAACCTTGTTGGAGCTACAGAAGTGAAATCAATGGATTCAGGTCCTGGAAAGCAGAAACAGATGT
The DNA here is from genome assembly GCF_024323335.1 of Lathyrus oleraceus. NCBI lineage: Eukaryota > Viridiplantae > Streptophyta > Magnoliopsida > Fabales > Fabaceae > Lathyrus > Lathyrus oleraceus. Next base: position 71,281 of record NW_026112640.1, on the reverse strand, counting down.
TCTTCAATGCTTAGATGGATGAATGGATGAAGAACAATAGCTCAATCGTGCTGGATCTTGCTTGAATCTCCAACTGCCATGGATGAGTTTGAACTTCAACAGCTTCGAATCTTGATGAAACTTGATGGATCTTGCTTCAATCTACCTCCACAATGCTTATGGATCTTGAACCAATCGAGAACAAGGCAATGTATGTGAAAGAAATTGATGAAAAGTGAGAGAAAAAGTTTGAAGAGCTTTTTCAGATCTGGAAATTATGAAGTGTTGTTACAATTTTCTGTTTGGATTATCTATATATATGATCTGTTAATGAAGCTCTTAATCCCAATTAAGCTAATGCAAGTGGAATTAGTGAAAACAAGTGTTTATGCAAATTGGCCAAAACACCCTTTATGCATGAAATGGATGGAACAGTACACGAATTCCTTCTTAATTCACTTGGAAATGCTATTTTGAACCAAATGCCAATGGTGCCATGTGAAAGCAATGCTTAATTTTCAAATTACCACTTTCCCTCCAAAATTCAAATGAAAAGTCAAATATTTTTGCAATGGAAATGCATGGTTTATGAAGCATGTTTTGGATAGTGCATGTCAAGAGAGAAATGTTGCCAAAAGAACCACTCCATTTGGCCTTATGGTTGAGAAGTTATGCATGTTTGAAGCTCCATGTACACCTTGCCATGTTTTGATCATATGTCTTCAACCACAAATGAGAAATTGATGTTCTTGGACATTTTGGAAATGGGAGAGAAAGATCTACAACTTTCATGTTCAAAAAGATTTCATTTGAAGCATTTTTGGTCATGTAATCTTGAGGAGAAAACCTTTCCATTTTTGGCAATTCCAAATTACAGGTCACTTACTATTTTTGGAAAGTTTTGACCTGACTTTATTTTCTTCAATATTGATGTTTGAAATGTCAAATGAGACTTGTTTGAACATGAATGAAGTATTTCCCATCACTTCCCACCTCCAAAAATCACAGTTGACTTGCAGTTGACTGGCTAAGGGTTTCAGTTGACTGAAGAATGCCTTGATGAAATTCAAGCCTCTACCACTTGGGATTCTGATTCAAAATGATGTCATAGCTCATGTGAGCTCTTATGAATGATTATGGTGCCCAAATTCTTCAGAATGGCCACCATCTATTACTCATTGGCTGCCTTTGACTGCCTTGACCTGTGATTGCTTCATCTGCAAGTAACAAGGTTAGATGACATATTTTTGTACTTTTGGTTAGTAAACAAATGAAAAGCAATGATATACAAATGCAAAACATGCTTGGTGATCAAGAAATCACACTCAAAAGATGACCCACCCACAGGAAAGGAGGCAAGGTGCACAATGATCCTTGAGGCAATGATATGATATGATATGATGCCATGAGGGATCTTAGGGACAAAATTGGGGTCTTACAGATGCCCCTATTTAAGGTCATTCTAGCCGGAGAAGTGAAGTTTAGAAATCTTCATCTCGACGCGGTAGAATGGGCTTAAATAACAGTAATGAGACAAATTTTGGTCCCTAAGAGACCTCATGATGCAGATGTATGCATGCAAAACACAAACTCTGTGGGGATATTGTTCACACAGAAGAAAAGACAATCCATCGGAGTAATACACTCACTAGGAACGGAGATTCTAACAAGACTCTCACGGGGACTCTTATTGGGGATAGAAAAAAAGAGTGCGTGAGCAGGACACGACTCTGAATTAGGGGACAAACTGACACTGCGTGAACAAGACACGACTGGACTGGAGACCTCACTGGGGAGTGAAGAATTCCAAAGGAAGACACACCCATGCTGGGAAGACACAAGCTGACTCAAACTATCCACAAAGGATACTTCGGATGAAAATCCGGACTCGGACCAAGGAAAAGGTTCACAAAGAACCTCCCTGCCGGGGAAAATTGCATATATTGGGGAAAACGCCAATACAAGCAAAAGGGTAAAATCACAACGGAAACTCCACTGGAGAAGGTCTAACAAAAAGACTCTCACGGGGAAGCAACAAAGAATGAGGTGTTACCGGTATAAGGGTAACAAACTCAGGAAGAATGAATATCTAAGACCGGTATAAGGGTGAGAGATATCAATCAACCAAACATCTGAGAAAGACCTGAAAAGGTACATTAACTCAGGAAAATCTGACTCCACAGGGGACCAAGGTCATAATAGGGAGCAGAAAGGAAGGAACACCAGGGATACCGGGGTATATAATAGGTGACCGACCAAAGCGCGAATTGGTATATATGCCAAAACACTCATCATCCGAAAGGAGGGCTTGAAAAAGCAAATCGACTTACAGGATGGACATTCGAATCCGCAACGGGAAAACGAATCTTACTCAACTGGGGACACAAACCCAAAGAGTGCATGAGATATAATATCCATTACCGTCAGAACGTGGATAGAATACTCGCATGAGACATATTATCTATTACCGTCAGAACGTAGATAATACTCTCGCATGGAAGGAAACACCAGGGATACCGGTTACTGGGTATATAATAGGTGACCTACCGAAAACGTGAATTGGTATATATGCCAAGACACTCATCATCCGAAAGGATGGATATTCGATCCTACAAAGAATACGAATCTTACTCTACTGGGGAAGATCAACAAAGGATTCCAACCAAAGAGCGAAAGAGATATATTATTCATTACCGTCAGAACGTGAATAATACACTCGAAAAGGAAGACACCAGAGATACCGGTTACTGGGTATATAACAGGTGACTAACCAAAAAGAGAGACAATCGATACCAAGCATACGGGTAAACGAAAGACAACTCACAGGGGATAAATTGCAAGCATCCGACAATTATCCAAGAAACAACAAATATTCGATTCCACAAAGGAATAACGAATCATACTCGACTGGGGAAACACAACAGGCTTCGACTGAAGAGTGCATGAGATATATCATCCATTACTGTCAGAACGTGGATAACATACTCGCATGGAAGATTATCCGCAACCGGTTACTGGGTTAATAAAGGATAAATCGACCGAAAAGAAAGGCATCGGGATACCAAAACTAGGTATATAATGATGACCAATCCAAAGGAGCAACAATCATTACCAAGCAAACGGGTAAATGAAAGAAGACTCACTGGGGATACATTGATACAAAATCAATGATTCGGGGATGAATTGCATAAACAACAATTATCCACAAGGACCTGCTGGCGACTTCAAAGGGGATAACATTGCAAGCATACGGCAATGATCCAGAAGACTGCTGGGGATACAATTGCTAGCAAAAGGCAATTATCCAGAAGCAAGGGAGAAATATCAACATCAATATTGAATGAAGATAACCACAAAGAGTAACCATCATCGGTTAGGATGAACAACAAGGTTAACTCTGCAAAGGGGAGAAATTAGGGTTTACAACTACCGAATACGGGGTAGAATACCAAAACTCTGGCTGGGGATAGGGTTGCTAGCATCCGGCAACTATCCACAAGAAAGCACAGACTCCGTTGGGAATAAAACCACAACAACATAGGGTTTACAACTACCGAATACTGGGTAGAAGACCACAACATCCACCATCAACCAGAACGAACCACAAAGGTTACCTCTGCTAGGGGAAAAGAGATAGGACTTACAACTACCGAATACTGGGTAGTAGCCAACAAACTCTGATGAGGATAAAAAGATAGGGTTTACATCTACCGAATACAGGGTAGAAAACCACAACTCCGCGTGGGAATGAAAGAATCACAATTCCGCACGGGAACAATATAGGGTTTATAACAAACCACAAACTGCTGAAGAGCAGAAAAACTAGGATTTACAACTACCGAATATTGGGTAGAAAACCAAAGACTCTTGCTGAGGAATAAAAGGTATATAACCACAAATTCCACCAAGAAGAGGGAACATAGGACTTACAACTACCGGTATAAGGGTAGAGGCCCAAAAAGATTCCGCTGGGGATAAAAAAATTAATGCCGGTTGCTGGGCAAATTATTCATTTATTCCGCAGGGAAGCACAAGAAATAGCTGACAAATGCCAATTCGGGATCAAACCGAAAAGACAGACTTAATCAAGACACGTCCTAATGAGGATATAACTCAATAGGAACATCCATCCCAATATATGTGTTGGGAGGAAACGGAAGAAACCGTCATCCACGAGGATATATCTCGGTGGGGAACTGCAGAAGGAAAGACAGACACTTTCTGCTTATGAGCTGACTCTATATGGAGAGATTTAAACGCCCGACATCTGCTTGGGAAGATCTATTATGGAGATCTATATTACCCATAGCAGGAGACAACAAACAAGAGATATATGGCGAAAAATGCAACATGAATATCTGAATGTTTATGATTATGCATGAATATGCGTGATTTATGTTTGATGAATGCTGACAAAACAGACATATCTAACACAAACAAGTTCAGGAATCAAACATCCGGTACTATAATTCCAGGGGAGAATCCAACTGGAAAGCCAATCTGCTGGAGATCTACATACTGAAAAGCAAAGATCTGCGGGAAGGCAAAAGATCAAAGATATCACAAAATCTCTTAGTGACGGATCAACAATCAACCCACTGGAGAACAGAAAGTCACAACAGGCAACAACGGCCACAAAGACAAATCTGTTGGGGAGATGGAAGAAGTCCCGAGATATCTGCAGGGGATCTTCAGTATCAACTGAGAAACAAGAGTTCATTGCACAAGCGAGAACTGCTACGAAAGCAACTCCACACAACTCCGCTGGGGAATAACCCACAAAGGGAGAACAAATCATCCATGTAGAATCTACTGCACAAGCAACTCTACCTGGGGAAAACACAAGTAGCCATTCCATCGGGGATACACCCACTGAAGGCAAAACGGATCACACAAGTAGATTCTGCAACAAGCCACTCTACTGAGAATCAAAAGCAATCAGGAAATCAACCCAATTTCTGGATGCTAGACCACCAACTGACCCTACTGGGGAAACAAAGATTTCAACAAGCAGAAACTGCCACAAAAGCAACTCTGTCGAGGATACCAGCTCTGCGGAGACTCTGAGAGTATTATCACAGATGCAATCCTGACTCTGTTGGGGATACCAACTCTTGGGGATTTTGCATAAATATAATCCACCAAACCACAAATCTACTGACGGCTAGGGAACCCACCGAGGGACCCACTGGGGATATGGAGGAGAGCTGGGGGATCAACCACTGAATGCTACACCTTCCAAAAACAAATCAACAACTGCCGAGTAGGAAAATAATCACTACTCTGCTGAAGGCTAAACGCTCCGATGGGGAGATAACAACAACTCCGCTCTGACGATACTGAGGGAAGTGGTAAGGTACCGGGATATCAATCCACCAACCACTGAATCTTCAAAAAGAAAGCAACCATGTTGAGGAGATAAACAACTCCGCTGGCGACTGCACTGGAGAGAATGATGGGGTACCGGGGTTTCGAACCACCAACTACCGAATCTACCAAAAGGAAAACACCCATGCTGGGAGAGAATACTGCTGGAGAAGAAAACGAAATCTTCAACAAGCACCTGCTTGGGGAACAACCCACAACAACAACTCTGCTTGGGGAACAACCCCAACAACAAAGCAGGATAAAGAGGATACAACCATGCCAGGAATATGAACAAATGTCTTACCTGTTGGAAATCATGCCACCCTTGGGAGAGCACCGAGAAATTCTTAAGTATCCTTTCATCATTGTGAATGTTCACTTTCTTTAAAACAACAATTTGATGAAAAATTTATTTGTTTAAAACAATGACATTTTATCAATTAAAACATGCAAAACATTTGTTGAATTGAAACAAATAAGAGTGCAAATAATTGGATAAAAAGCTCAAATTGATTTGATGGAATGGTAGCCTGCAAATGGCAAGACTCCATAGATCTGTACAAGTTTGAAATCAGTGATATATATTGGAAGAGGGCTACATTGAACATAATGATCCTTTCTCTACCAATTTGAATCTCGATGTATTCGAAGCTTTAGTTGACGACGAATCGAGAACCTCTGACGAAAAGACGGTTGTGGAACAGAAAGTCTTGTCAGGATGCAGTTACTTGCCAAATCCCTAATTTTTGCCTAGATTGTCCCAGGGTGAGGTACTCAATCTAGCGGGATGCAAATATTCTCTTTTTTTCCAAGTCTCTAATTTTTGCCTGGATCGCCCTTTCGGGTTCTCCACCGAGACGCTCATTTTTGCCTAAGCCGCCCTTTCGGGTTTTCAACTTAGCGAGCTATTCTGTTTTTCATTTGCATATACTTTTTTTTAGGCAAAGTATTTCTTGACTGCATCTGAATTCACAGGACGAGTGAAATCCTCCCCATCCATTGTTGTAAGCGTCAAAGCTCCGCCTGAAAAGGCTCTCTTGACAACATATGGACCCTCGTAGTTTGGAGTCCACTTGCCTCTGGAATCGGGCGCGAAAGACAAGACTTTCTTGAGCACGAGGTCACCTTCTCGGAACACACGAGGCTTGACCTTCTTATCGAATGCTTTCTTCATTCTCTGCTGATATAACTGACCATGGCACATGGCAGTCAATCGCTTCTCTTCAATCAAATTCAACTGGTCATAACGACTCTGAATCCATTCAGCATCAGTCAACTTGGCTTCCATCAAGACTCTCATTGATGGGATCTCCACCTCTACTGGGAGAACAGCCTCCATGCCGTAAACAAGAGAGAAAGGGGTTGCCCCTGTTGAAGTGCGGACAGATGTACGATAACCATGCAAAGCAAATGGCAGCATCTCATGCCAATCTTTGTACGTAACTGTCATCTTCTGGATAATCCTCTTGATATTCTTATTAGCAGCTTCAACAACCCCATTCATCTTGGGTCTGTAAGGAGAGGAATTATGGTGTGCAATCTTGAACTCAGCGCACAACTCATCCATCATCTTATTATTCAGATTAGATCCATTATCAGTAATGATCTTATCTGGCATACCATAACGGCAAATCAGCTGGTTCTTGATAAACTTCACAACCACCTGCCTGGTCACATTCGCATACGAAGCGGCTTCAACCCATTTGGTGAAGTAATCAATTGCTACGAGAATAAACCGGTGTCCGTTGGACGCTTTCGGCTCAATCATGCCGATCATGTCAATTCCCCACATAGAGAAAGGCCATGGTGATGAAATCACATTTAGAAGTGTCGGAGGAATATGAATCTTATCCGCATAAATCTGACACTTGTGGCATTTCTTCACATATTTGTAGCAGTCAGACTCCATTGTCAGCCAATAGTAGCCTGCTCTCAACATCTTTCTAGCCATGGCATGTCCATTGGAATGAGTACCAAATGAACCCTCATGGACCTCAGTCATCAACAGGTTTGCTTCGTGTCTATCCACGCATCTGAGCAAAACCATGTCAAAATTTCTCTTATACATCACTTCACCGCTGAGGTAGAAACTGCCTGACAACCTTCTCAAAGTTTTCCTATCTTTCACAGATGCCCCAGGCGGGTAGACCTGGTTCTGGAGGAAATTCTTGATATCAAAATACCAAGGCTTGTCATCATTCACTTCTTCCACTGCAAATACGTGAGCTGGTCTATCCAAACGCATCACGGCAATATTGGGAACTTCATTCCAATACTTGACTACAATCATGGAAGCAAGCGTAGCAAGCGCATCTGCCATCCGATTATCCTCTCGAGGAATATGATGAAAATCAACTTCTGTAAAGAACGTTGAAATCCTCCTCGCATAATCTCTATATGGAATGAGACCTGGCTGATTCGTCTCCCATTCACCCTTGATCTGATTAACAACTAGGGCCGAATCACCATACACATCAAGATGTTTGATTCTCAAATCAATGCATTCTTCCAGTCCCATAATACAGGCCTCATACTCAGCCATGTTATTTGTGCATTTGAAAGTTAGCCTTGCTGTAAACGGAATATGCGTGCCATGAGGAGTAATGATTACTGCCCCAATTCCATTTCCATACTGATTTACAGCGCCATCAAACACCATTGTCCATCTGGAACCAGGTTCCGGACCTTCATCAAGTGTAGGCTCATCACAATCTTTCATTTTCAAATACAGAATCTCCTCATCTGGGAAGTCGTACTGAATAGACTGATGATCTTCAATCGGCTGGTGCGCTAAATGGTCAGCCAAGATACTACCTTTGATAGCTTTCTGAGCTCGATACTCGATATCATACTCAGACAACAACATCTGCCAACGGGCAATTCTCCCAGTTAAAGCAGGCTTCTCGAAAATATACTTGATTGGATCCATTCGGGATATCAACCAAGTTGTATGATTTATCATGTACTGGCGCAAACGCTTAGCAGCCCAAGCCAAAGCACAGCACGTCTTCTCAAGCATAGAGTATCGAGACTCACAATCAGTAAACTTCTTACTGAGGTAGTAGATAGCAGATTCTTTCTTCCCTGATTCATCTTGCTGACCGAGTACACAACCCATCGAGTCTTCAAGAACAGTCAAATACATAATCAGAGGTCTTCCTTCCACAGGCGGAGACAAGATCGGAGGTTCAGACAGATACTCTTTGATACTGTCGAAAGCTTTCTGGCAATCCTCGGTCCAATCATGAGACTGATCTTTCTGGAGGAGCTTGAATATCGGCGCACATGTGGCAGTCATGTGGGATATAAATCTGGAAATATAATTCAAGCGGCCAAGAAAACCTCGGACTTGCTTCTCAGTTTTGGGTGCAGGCATCTCTTGTATTGCTTTGACCTTTGCAGGATCAACCTCAATACCTCTCTCGCTAACAACAAAACCCAACAACTTGCCGGAACGGACTCCAAATGTACATTTGTTCGGATTCAGACGAAGTCTAAACTTCCTCAGACGCTGAAAAAGCTTCAACAAATGCTCAACATGTTCAACTTCCGTTCGGGACTTAGCAATCATATCATCAACATAGACCTCTATCTCCTTGTGCATCATATCATGAAACAAGGTAGTCATAGCACGTTGATACGTGGCTCCGGCGTTCTTCAAACCGAAGGGCATCACTCGATAACAGAAGGTTCCCCAAGGTGTGATGAATGTTGTCTTCTCCATATCCTCGGGTGCCATCTTGATTTGATTATAACCGGAAAATCCGTCCATAAAGGAAAAGACTTTGAATTTAGCTGTATTGTCTACCAACATATCAATGTGTGGTAGAGGGAAATCATCTTTCGGACTAGCTTTATTCAAATCTCTGTAATCAACACACATACGGACTTTTCCGTCTTTCTTAGGCACAGGCACAATATTGGCCACCCATTGAGGATATGTAGAAGTCACCAGAAACCCCGCATCAATTTGCTTCTGAACTTCCTCTTTGATCTTCACTGCCATATCTGGATGAGTTCTTCTGAGCTTCTGCTTCACAGGCATGCACTCAGGCTTCAAAGGCAGGAAATGTTGCACGATATCTGTATCTAGACCCGGCATGTCTTCATATGACCAAGCAAATATATCGGAATATTCTCGCAGCAGACTGATCAACCTCTTCTTGACAGACTCTTCAAGAAGTGCCCCAATCTTCACCATACGAACACAATCCTCAGACCCCAAGTTGACTGTTTCCAGATCTTCGAGATGCGGCTGAATGATCTTCTTCTCGTGCTCAAGGAGACGGGTAATCTCATCAGGAATCCCTTCATCATCATCTTCCTCTGCCTCGAATACAGGGAATTCAAAATTGGGAGATGGCGTTGGATCATTATGTTCAATGGGTTTTAGAATCAACCTGCATAATGATTTTGGTTAATAAAAAACTTTAGAATTTAAACAAGCAAATCATTATGCAGATGAAAAATGCTTTTATTCTTGTTTTTATGGTTTTTTTTTGTGATCACTGATTTCATGCAAAAGCAAAAAGTGAAAACAAATGGAAAGAAAAAATGTTTAACAATGCATTAATTGAATGAAATATCATTGTATAAATGTTGCCAACAATGTCATCACTTCTCCTTTTGGCATGGGAGAAGGGTTTTAAACAAAGTGAACCATTACTCTGATCTATGAATGACTGTAGGAACATCTACAGCGACCCAATTGTGGCAGACCCCACCAGGTATGATGAAGTTGCTCAAATCCTCTGCATCCTCTTCTAGAATAGCAGCAACTTCTTCAGGTTGATCAGCATGGATGAAACCTCCACTCTTGAACAAACCTTGCTCGTTGAACGCCCCAGAAGAATAGCCAATGCCAGCCCGGGATCTATTGTCTTCAAGCTCAATCATCTTCCCTAAACCAGCAACTGCACCACATTCAATGGCCAGTTTTGCATCACGATAGGAAGAAAATGAAGGAGACTTCTTCTCAATCGGCTCAGCAATAGATAAAGCTTGGAAAGGAGTTCCAACTTCATCCTCAGCATCGATATACGAGAAAGAAGACAAGTGGCTAACCAGGAGAGCCTTTTCTCCCCCTACCACAACCAGTTTCTTGTTCTTGACAAATTTCAGCTTCTGGTGTAGGGTGGATGTCACGGCGCCAGCCTCGTGAATCCATGGTCTACCAAGGAGACAGCTATATGATGGGTGGATATCCATAACCTGGAAGGTAACTTGGAAATCACTTGGTCCAATCTTGATTGGGAGATCAACTTCCCCAATCACGGTCTTACGCGACCCATCAAAAGCTTTCACAACAACACCACTCTGCCTCATGGGAGGCCCTTGATATGACAATCGAGAGAGTGTGGTCTTTGGCAATACATTAAGAGATGATCCAGTGTCAACTAGCACGTTGGACATGGCATCAGTCTTGCAATTCATAGAAATGTGTAAAGCCATGTTGTGGTCTCTTCCCTCCTCAACGAGATCAGCGTCACAAAAACTCAAAGTGTTGCAAGCAGTGATGTTTGCAACTATACTGTCAAACTGTTCGATGGTGACGTCGTGATCGACATAAGCCAGATCCAAGACTTTCTGCAGAGCCTCCCTATGGGGTTCTGAATTCAGCAGCAAAGATAGCACGGAGATCTTGGATGGCGTTTGTAGAAGTTGATCTACAACGTTGTACGCACTCTTCTTGATGAGCCTCAGCATCTCATCACATTCTTCATTCACAATGCCACTCAGGCCAACAGAAGAAACAGGAGTTTTTTGTACAGAGGAGGGTTTGGCAACAAGTGCCGGATTCTGAACACTCACAGCAGTCCCAACCGGGCGCTCGGCAGAATCAGAAACAACATGATGCTTTAGGGGTGCAGAAAACACACGACCACTACGGGTCAACCCACTCACGTCAGCAATATTAACCACAGAGGTTGACGGCAATGGCACCTCTTTCCCATCTTCCACAGCAACGGGATTGTATCTGAAAGGAATAGCTCTATCCGAAGAATAAGGCACAGGGCCTGCAGGCTTGATTATCAGAGAAGAAGAGACCTTCAGCTTGCTACCATCATAACGGATGACAACAGGCTCGGGCAATTTGAACACAGGAGAAATAACATTCACTTCTGGTTCATCTTCATCAACATTACGGTTCTGAAGAATCTCTATAGTACCTTCATCCAACAGCTCTTGAAGCTCTCTTCGCACTTGGCGACAACCCAGTCTATTAACTGAACAGATGCGGCATCTGTCATGGTCATGCTCCATATGGCTGTACTGACACAGCAAACGATGCAACTCGACCAATGACTGTCGAATATGACTCACATATTTGACTTTATACTTCCCAGGGCACCCCTGGACCATGTTCACTGATTTCCCATGCTCGGGCAATGGGTTCTTTGTAACATTGGGGCCTGAGTCTTCGAAGCTCAGAATACCACACCGCATAAGGTCTTGAACCTTAGTCTTCAATGGATAGCAATTCTCAATATTATGTCCCGGAGCACCGGAATGATAAACACAATGCTGATCTGGCTTATACCACCACTGCGGGTTGGCAGGCACAGCTGGAGGATCCCTGGGAGTAACCAGCTTCCTTTCCAATAAGGAAGGATATAATTCAGCATATGACATAGGAATGGGATCGAAGCTGGTCTTCTTCCTATCATAATTCAGATTAGCCTAATTGCTGGTACTGCCACGAGGCTGGTAAGCCTGTTGCTGTGGACGATGCTGCTGCTGATACTGAGGTTGTTGCTGATGCTGATTAGGCTGCTGATACTGAGCATTATCTCTGAAGACAGGTGCTATATGAGCCACCTGGTGCTGATGACGCGCCGGCTTCCTCTTGACAGAGGGTCTTCTTGGTTTAGCATGGGATTGCACAGCATGTGCCTCCCCATCTTTCTTCTTAAACGCCCCATACCGTTTAGAAGAGCTCTCATCCTTTGACAAACGTCCCTCACGGACTCCTTCCTCCAGACGCATCCCCATGTTCACCATTTCGGTGAAATTAGAGGGAGCACTCGCAACCATCCGCTCATAATAGAATGAGCTAAGAGTCTTCAAAAAGATCTTAGTCATTTCTTTCTCTTCCAGCGGAGGAGTAATCTGAGCTGCTAACTCTCGCCATCTCTGGGCGTACTCCTTAAATGTCTCTTTATCCTTCTGAGACATGGCCCTGAGTTGATCACGGTCAGGCGCCATATCAACATTGTACTTGTACTGCTTGACGGAGGCTTCGCCAAGATCGTTGAAGGATCGGATGTTTGCACTATCAAGGCTCATATACCATCGAAGAGCCGCACCGGACAAACTATCCTGGAAATAATGGATCAGAAGCTGATCATTATCTGTTTGCGTAGACATTTTCCTGGCATACATGACCAGGTGAGCGAGAGGGCAGGTGTTCCCCTTATATTTTTCAAAGTCAGGCACTTTGAACTTGATCGGAATTTTTACACCGGGAACCAGACAAAGTTCAGCAGCAGACTTGCCAAACAGATCTTTCCCTCGGAGGGTCTTCAATTCCTTTCGCAGCTCAAGGAATTGGTCATTCATGGCATCCATCTTCTCATTGACATCTGGGCCTTCAGACGGCTCAGAATGATAGATGGTGTCGTCTACCCTGGGAATGGTATGCACGACAGGAGGAGCAGCAGCAAGGACCGGGCTAGATGCCGGCATGGAAGCAAAAGTCGGAGGTGGAATATCTGGCATGAAACCCGGAGGCATACCCCACGGAAACCCGACTGGCATGGCATGAGGCACAAAGTGAGCACTGGCAGCTGGCACAGTCGGAGCAACGACTTCAGATATAACCGTCCTCTGGGGAGGAGTTGCAGGAGGTGGAGAAGGTTGGTTTTGAGCAGACAGAAACTGCTCCATCAGAGCACTCAAACGAGCGACCTCTTCCTTCAGCTCTCTGTTCTCTTGTTCCAATTGATCCATCACTCTAGCAGAATTGGCTCTGGTATTGTACCGGTGAGTCAGCTTGTCTTCAAAATAAATGAAGAGCACAGGGTTAGGCCACAGACAAGAAGACCAAGAACGACACCTGCTTATGCAAAATGATGCATGTAATGCTTGTGCGTATGCTTTATTTTATTTTCAAGGAACTTTTAGGGCATTTATTTGCAAATTTTGAATATTTAAAGCATTTAATATCATATGGAAAACATCTCATCAAATATATTTTGAACAAAGAAGTACAGCAATGTTGATTATTACAAAAGAAAAGGAAAACAACATCCTATGGATCCCTAGAAGCTCGGGATGCTGGAAGACGAGATGCACAAAGCTTCTTGATCTCTCTCTCATAGGCTACTTCCATATCCGCTTTTTCCTTTGCAAGTCGATCATACTTCCTCTTCCAGAATTTGGAAGACTGAGGAAGCAGAGAAGTCCAAGTATCATTCGGATCGTCGATCACCTGATGCTCGAGAAACTCAATGAGAGCGTCCTTCTCCTTAAGCTGATGAAGCAACTCCTCCCTTTCACGGATCCAGGCACGTGAAAGGTCTTCTTCTCTCAACTCCTCTACATCTTGGTTGGGGAGGGTTGAAGGCCCAACCACAACCAACGGTGTAGGTCTCGGATGATCATACGGCATCAGATATTCAGAAGCTCTCTGTCTGACCCAAGAGGTATATGACTCCAACGCTATGCAGTTCTTTGGACCCAATTCATTCCTGCCCTTCTTCTGAATCTTACGCCAAGCGCGGACAAATCTGGATTTCAGGCCTTGGGGATCTGTACCCTCCTGAAAGAATACACCTTCTAACAGAATGTTATGAGGTTTATCCTTTAGGGGGAACCCAAGCTGACGACGTGCTAATATAGGATTGTAGCTGATCCCACCACATGTACCAAGAAGAGGCACATTAGGGAATTCACCACAATAATCAATAATCTGCATCGTATCATACACGCGATCATACCAAGAGATATCATCATTAGTGAGAGACATGAGTCTCTGAGACCACCGTAGACATCCCTTGTTCTCCTTGAAAGCAAACGTCTACGGTAAGTGAGAAATAAACCACTTATACAGCAGAGGAAAACAACACACAATAACTCCTCCACCCTTTGCATTCCTCAAATGCAAAGAGAAATAGGCATCACCCAACAGAGTCGGAACGGGATTAAGAACTGAAAAGATCCTAATGGCGTTCACATCCACAAATTTGTCGATGTTGGGGAACAATACCAAACCATAGATGAGCAGCACAAATAAAGCCTCAAAGGCATCCTCACTCATGGCCTTCCCATAAATGGTAGCTTGAGCAATGAGGAACTCAGAAGGAAGACCATGAATTCCACCTTTGGTGGTCAGACTAGCTTTAATCAAGGCTTCATCTATGTGCAACAAGTCTGCAATCTCTCGAGAAGTCGGAATACTCTCTAAGCCACTGAACGGCACCTGATCCAGAATCGGGATCCCAATAAGATGAGCATACTCCTCAAGCGTAGGCAACAACTGGAAATCCGGAAATGAGAAGCAGTGATACAGAGGATCATAAAACTGAGCCAAAGTACTCATCAACCCTTCATCAACCTGAGTAGTCAACAGAGGCAGAAGCTTCCCATAACGAGCTTTGAAACCCAAGGGATCTAATACATAGGATGTCAGATTCCTTAACTCTTTCACATCGGGCTGTCTAAAGCTGTACTTCTTTGTATGCCTTTTTGGTCTTTCCATGTCTGAAAATTTTGCAAATAAACCCTTTAAGTTCCTTGAAAATTTTCTTTTTTTCTGATGACATGAATGCAGATGAATGCATGAATGCATGAATGCAACAATCACACTCAAGGATCAAGCAAATCACACCAGACAAAGGTCATGGGAAAGCTCATAGCATCCTTAATATCAATCATCCATTTTGGTGGATTATGGTTTTCACCTTATCAACACCCAAGTTCCATTGATATTAACGATACATGAACCGGCTCAAACATCCTTAATATCAACCATCCGTTTTGGCGGATTATGGTTTTCACCTTATCGACGCCCAAGTTCCATTGATATTAAGGATATTTGAACGACTCAACCACGAATCACGGGTTTGCTGAGAGTCACGAGCATGGAGTCCCGGTTAAGAACCACCCAAAGGGAGTGTACTAGGGTTTAAACCTGCCAGACATGTTCTACCAGAGGTTCCCATAATCATCGTCCCATCTTTCGGATATTATCGGAGGAACGAATACTCGTATTCCAAAAATATTCTCAAGAGAGACTCTTATGAGTGTAGTATCGCGTAACAATCGCATCAGAACTGACATCTGAACGACCTCCGCACTACGTCTTAAAAATAGGCCAAGATGGGCTTGGTAAACTAAGGTCCTTGGCTTCTAAGGCACATGATTGAAAGAATAATGCCTAACCACAAATAACTTGTGTGACATTATTAGTCCAACATGACCTCCACCAAGTGAATGGACTCGCAAGTCAACTTGTTAAAGAATACTCCACACAAGTCGACAAGACTATGCCATTCTCATATCCTAAGGTGCACTCGAGTTCGGGTATAGAACTCATCTCACAGAGATCACCAAAGCAAACAGCAATTGTATATCAAGCAATTCAAACATTACAATCAATACAGTTATCCCAAATTGTACAAAAATATGTCAAATAACAAATAAACAAATATCATACAACAAGGGTGAAAAGTAGGCAAAACCACCAAGGAAGGTCTAATGTTTTATCCCCAGCAGAGTCGCCACTTTTCTGTAGCGGTGTATTCGTCACTTTATGATTTATTGATTAAATCAAAAGCAAAGCATACAAAGAAATCGAGTCGCCACCGCACTTTTATTTATCCAAAGGATTGGCTAAAAAGCCAACAAAAGCCTAAGAAGTTTTACACATAAAAAACTAATGAAAAGATCAGAGAATCTGGGTAAGGGGTTAATTACGCAATGGGAAGGTGTTAGGCACCCAAAACGTCCTAGGTACTCCTAGGGAGCCCTTTTCACACTTGTTGTATAAAAAAGTTTATTTGTTTATGACATATTGTGCAAACATGATTGGGAAGATGAGAAAAGAATATACAAGTTATTATTTTTGTGTTTGAACGGATGAACCCGTTGCCTACGTACCTTTCCATGGAAGGTAAGGATCAAAACGCCGTAGTTCGGCTAAAAAAATTCCAAAATATGAGTGGGTTCATTTTTAAAACAAAAGCCCTAAGGTCTTTCGTTATCCACGGGAGAAAACTCAACCTTATACAAACAACGAGTCCACCACGTGAGAACAGCTTCAACTTGCTAGTGAGGGGTTAACCCTATAATAAGCAAGGAAGTCTTACAATTCAATCACTAAGGACCAAGGTGAGGTTAACATCAACCAACTAGGATAAATCAAACCTATGGCTAATGTATGAAAACTTATCAAGAATGGACAAAGCCACAAAACAAATGACTGAGTTGGATTAACCAATTTAGAATTTATTCACAAAAGAGTGGTCAAGGTATGATTAGAATTCAATTCAAAGAAGTATTATGAAATGGAGTTTGAAAAATCAAAGGCCTAAGGCCTAGGTTTCTAATTTGAAAAGAGATGAGAATGTTTGCACAATAGTTCAAAGTTTTGGATTAACATGTGAAAAGGGAGTTTTGAAAACACACACAAAAATGGAAGGGTGAGGAAGTAAAACTTCTTAGATGTTCACCTCTTGAAATCATATGTAGATGATTCAAGTGTGTCCTTTGGAATGAGGCAACAAGCAAGTAAGCAAATGCAAAGCAAGGTGATACCGGATGCCAATCAATGGACTTATACCAATCTCACAAACAAAGGTGGATACCGGATACCAATCAATGGATTTACACCAATCTCCTAAAACCAAACAATGATACCGGATGCCAATCAATGGACTTAGACTAGTCTCACAAAAAAACACGGATACCGGATACCAATCAAATGGATTTACACCAATCTCCTAAAACAAAACAATGATACCAGATGCCAATCAATGGACTTACACTAGTCTCACAAAACAAACATGGATACCGGATACCAATCAAATGGATTTACACCAATCTCCTAAAACAAAACAATGATACCAGATGCCAATCAATGGACTTACACTAGTCCCACACCATATCATTGGAACAACTGCCAAGTAATGGACTTATGCTTGTCTCCTCCATGGACAAAGCAAAAAATGCTATAAAGCAAAGCTTATGAAATGATATACAAATGATAATGATAAATGTACTAAGGCACACTCGAGCAAATATGCACATATGAATCAAGTAAGCAGAACAATTAAGTCAATTAGCACACACTATATACAAGCAATTAGGCTCAAGCAAAAGGTTAGACTTTAAAGTCAACTGGAATGGGGTAAGTTGTGCTCTTAACCTTAACATTGAGAGTTAAGGTGAAGCAGATGAAATGGAGATGAGGGGTGCGCCTCATAGCTCTTATCCCTGGCCTGGGAGAGCTTTGAATGATAGAATGTGTGGGAGTTCAGAAAGTTGGAACTCTCTCCACAAGTGAATGACTCTATAGATCTTGGGTTAATATCCACAATGCATCAACATGTAATGTGAGCAAAGGGATGACACACTGAATAGTAGGAGATGGACTACACATCTCTTTTATCTACCAATTGCCTCATATGAGGACTTTTCCTGCTTGGCACAAAAGATAAACAATCACAAGCATTGCCTCTTAAGGAGGACTTCAGACAGGTGCCTGGCCACATAACAAGCCAGGTCTTCCAGACTACATGAAGAAGAGAGGTTATACCTAAAGTGGTTAAGCAACCAAGCAAAAGCAAGTTCAAAATGAACTTAAGCAACTAATGTACCTGTTGAAACATCAAACAAATCAGTATACTATACAGACAAACAACCAACAGTTAATGCAACAGACAACCAATATACAAAGGCATAAGACACAAGTCAAGCTCAAGAGAGTCAACATCAACCTACAAAACACACATTAGTAATCAAAAGCAAATATCAAATGCTCTCAAGTTGAGGCATCATCAATTGTGTAACTTGCATGTGTAACCTGAAACAAAGCTTCAAACATGAGAGGCAAACCACTAGGTCAAAGCCTAGGGTCAAAGATGGAGAAAAAATTTAAAACAGAAACTAAAAGTTAACATGAATCAACATCAATCAATTAAGATCACAATCTAAAAGGTCTCATGTCAATAGCATTCACCAAATTCATTTCACAAACCAATCATGGCAAGGCATGCAAATTGAAAGCACATTGAAGCAACAGAATAAACAAATGCACATTAATTCAAAAATGGTTCAATTAATCTCAAGAAAAATCATGGCTAAACAGAATATATCACATGATCAACACACCAAAAATCAAGGCATTTGAATAAGTTTAAGCATGGCAAAGAAATTCCTTAAGGCAAGGCAAGCACAAACAAGCTCAAATAGGACACAATTTAGTACATCCACTTAGCACAAGCCTAAAACAGAATTGGAACATGATAAAGACCTCCAATTAAAGCCACAATAAACTTCAAAGTGTCTAGAAACAATGTGCAAAATTTCACATTCATATGATAAAGCATAAGCATTTCACAAATCATTGAAGTTCATGACTATTCAAAAGTTCAAACATGACAATCCAGAAAGAAAAATCCCAAACAAATCAGAAATGAAACCTAAAATTCCACCAAAATTCATGATCATCCACAACGTGCATAAGAATTATCACACAAAAAATCAGATTATTTGGAGTTCATTTGGCATTGCAAAGAAAATTCACAAGTTGAGCAAGTAAAGGTGTGACACACATTGTCACACCTACATTAACCAGATCATATCTCAACAACCATATATATATATAAGTTTTGGGATTTAGAGTGTTACACACAACCCTTAACATAAGAAGAAAGAAGCCAAAAGAAAATTCAAAGGCATCGTATTACACTTGCAATCCTCCTAACAATGAGAAATGTTGTTCCAAAAAGAGTTATACCAATCTCATAAAAGAGCGTTGGTCGATCCTCCCAAAAAAACTTACTATAATTAACAACCACACTCATAGTTGTTAGGATAACAAACATCATTGAATTCTCATTAATAGGATTTACTAACATAAATAAAATTTAAAGAAAAATAAATAAATATTCAGTAGTTCAACCCGAAGAACAGCAAATGCAACCGATTTGACAACTAATAATATCGACGATTGATGTTGATAGCATTTTTTTTAAATCTCAAATGATCAGAATCAATGCTTTTGATACTGAAGTGGAAGAAACTCTTCCTCATCCTCCAATGGAGTAGATGAAGGAAAAGAAATTGTTTATCTTATTTGTTTTAACGGTGGTTTACTCGATCTTAACAATCATGTGTGAGTTCACATCTCAATCTACTGTTAGTTTATTTTTGTTTTTATGCAAACTATCTATTATTTTTTAGACAGTTTATAATGTGAGGTTGCTAGATTAATTTTTCTATAATATTGATTATATTTGATGCCATAGAAAATAAATTTAATAGATATATTTTATCGCTTGAATAAAATATAGTCATGATTTTAAATTTTATTATTTTAACTAAATTTTGAACTCTTATTTTAAAACTATAATAATTACAATGTCAAATGTATTATTTTTTTCCAAAAGTTATATCTATATTAAATATAACAAGATAGTAAATAGAAAGAAAAAATTATATATAAATACAAAATGGGTCATCCTAACTAGTGCTACAGAGACACTTTTTAAGAATTTCAAATAAAAAAGTATATTTTTTTAAAATTATTTATTTTAATCTCAAATATATTAAATATATACATTTTAAATATATATATATATATATATATATATATATATATATATATATATATATATATATATATATATAAGTTTTGGGATTTAGAGTGTTACACACAACCCTTAACATAAGAAGAAAGAAGCCAAAAGAAAATTCAAAGGCCTCGTATTACACTTGCAATCCTCCTAACAATGAGAACTGTTGTTCCAAAAAGAGTTATACCAATCTCATAAAAGAGCGTTGGTCCATCCTCCCAAAGAAACTTACTATAATTAACAACCACGACTCATAGTTGTTAGAATAACAAACATCATTGAATTCTCATTAATAGGATTTACTAACATAAATAAAATTTAAAGAAAAATAAATAAATATTCAGTAGTTCAACCTGAAGAACAACAAATGCAACCGATTTGACGACTAATAATATCGACGATTGATGTTGATAGCATTTTTCTAAAATCTCAAATGATCAGAATCAATGCTTTTGATACTGAAGTGGAAGAAACTCTTCCTCATCCTCCAATGGAGTAGATGAAGGACAAGTAATTGTTTATCTTATTTGTTTTAACGGTGGTTCACTCGATCTTAACAATCATGTGTGAGTTCACATCTCAATCTACCGTTAGTTTATTTTTGTTTTTATGCAAACTATCTATTATTTTTTAGACGGTTTATAATGTGAGGTTTCTAGATTAATTTTTCTATAATATTGATATATTTGATGGCATAGAAAATAAATTTAAAAGATATATTTTATCGCTTGAATAAAATATAGTCATGATATTAAATTTTATTATTTTAACTGAATTTTGAACTCTTATTTGAAAATTTTAATAATTACAATGTCAAATGTATTATTTTTTCCCAAAAGTTATATCTATATTAAATATAACAAGATAGTAAATAGAAATAAAAAATTATATATAATTACAAAATGGGTCATCCTAACTAGTGTTATAAAGACACTCTTTAAGAATTTCAAATAAAAAAGTATATTTTTTTAAAATTATTTATTTTAATCTCAAATATATTAAATATATACATTTTAAATATATACATATATATATATATATATATATATATATATATATATATATATATATATATATATATATATATATATATATATATATATATATATATATATATATATATATATATATATATATATATATATATATATATAAGTTTTGGGATTTAGAGTGTTACACACAACCCTTAACATAAGAAGAAAGAAGCCAAAAGAAAATTCAAAGGCCTCGTATTACACTTGAAATCCTCCTAACAATGAGAAATGTTGTTCCAAAAAGAGTTATACCAATCTCATAAAAGAGCGTTGGTCGATCCTCCCAAAAAAACTTACTATTAGTAACAACGACGACACATAGTTGTTAGGATAACAAACACCATTGAATTCTCATTAATAGGATTTACTAACATAAATAAAATTTAAAGAAAAATAAATAAATATTCAGTAGTTCACCCTGAAGAACAACAAATGCAACCGATTTGACAACTAATAATATGGACGATTGATTCTGATAGCATTTTTTTTAAATCTCAAATGATCAGAATCAATGCTTTTGATACTGAAGTGGAAGAAACTCTTCCACATCCTCCAATGGAGTAGACGAAGGACAAGAAATTGTTTATCTTATTTGTTTTAACAGTGGTTCACTCGATCTTAACAATCATGTGTGAGTTCACATCTCAATCTACCGTTAGTTTATTTTTATTTTTATGCAAACTATCTATTATTTTTTAGACGGTTTATAATGTGAGGTTGCTAGATTAATTTTTCTATCATATTGATATATTTCATGGCATAGAAAATAAATTTAAAAGATATATTTTATCGCTTGAATACAATATAGTCATGATTTTAAATTTTATTATTTTAACTGAATTTTGAACTCTTATTTTAAAATTATAATAATTACAATGTCAAATGTATTATTTTTTTCCAAAAGTTATATCTATATAAAATATAACAAGATAGTAAATAGAAAGAAAAAATTATATATAATTACAAAATGGGTCATCCTAACTAATAAAGACACTCTTTAAGAATTTCAAATAAAAAAGTATATTTTTTTAAAATTATTTATTTTAATCTCAAATATATTAAATATATACATTTAAAAGATATATATATATATATATATATATATATATATATATATATATATATATATATATATATATATTATATATATATATATATATATATATATATATATATATATATATATATATATATATATATATATATATATATATATATATATATATATATATATATATATATATATATATATATATATATATATATATATATATATATATATATATATAAGTTTTTGGATTTAGAGTGTTACACACAACCCTTAACATAAGAAGGAAGAAGCCACAAGAAAATTCAAAGGCCTCGTATTACACTTGCAATCCTATTAACAATGAGAAATGTTATTCCAAAAAGAGTTATACCAATCTCATTAAAGAGCGTTGGTCGATCCTCCCAAAAAAAAACTTATTTTAATTAACAACCACGACTCATAGTTGTTAGGATAACAAACATCATTGAATTCTCATTAATAGGATTTACTAACATAAATAAAATTTAAAGAAAAATAAATAAATATTCAGTAGTTCAACCTGAAGAACAGCAAATGCAACCGATTTGACGACTAATAATATCAACGATTGATGTTGACAGCATTTTTTTTAAATCTCAAATGATCAGAATGAATGTTTTTGATACTGAAGTGGAAGAAACTCTTCCTCATCCTCCAATGGAGTAGATGAAGGACAAGAAATTGTTTATCTTATTTGTTTTAACGGTGGTTCACTCGATCTTAACAATCATGTGTGAGTTCACATCTCAATCTACCGTTAGTTTATTTTTGTTTTTATGCAAACTATCTATTATTTTTTAGACAGTTTATAATGTGAGGTTGCTAGATTAATTTTTCTATAATATTGATATATTTGATGGCATAAAAAAATAAATTTAAAAGATATATTTTATCGCTTGAATAAAATATAGTAATGATTTTAAATTTTATTATTTTAACTGAATTTTGAACTCTTATTTTAAAATTATAATAATTACAATGTCAAATGTATTATTTTTACCAAAATTTATATCTATATTAAATAATTAAGATAGTAAATAGAAAGAAAAAATTATATATAATTACAAAATGGGTCATCCTAACTAATGCTATAAAGACACTCTTTAAGAATTTCAAATAAAAAAGTATAATTTTTTAAAATTATTTATTTTAATCTCAAATATATTAAATATATACATTTTAAATATATATATATATATATATATATATATATATATATATATATATATATATATATATATATATATATATATATATATATATATATATATATATATATATATATATATATATATATATATATATATATATATATATATATATATATAAGTTTTGGGATTTAGAGTGTTACACACAACCCTTAACATAAGAAGAAAGAAGCCAAAAGAAAATTCAAAGGCCTCGTATTACACTTGCAATCCTCCTAACAATGAGAAATGTTGTTCCAAAAAGAGTTATACCAATCTCATAAAAGAGCGTTGGTCGATCCTCCCAAAAAAACTTACTATTAGTAACAACCACGACACATAGTTGTTAGGATAACAAACATCATTGAATTCTCATTAATAGGATTTACTAACATAAATAAAATTTAAAGAAAAATAAATAAATATTCAGTAGTTCACCCTGAAGAACAGCAAATGCAACCGATTTGACAACTAATAATATCGACGATTGATGCTGATAGCATTTTTTTTAAATCTCAAATGATCAGAATCAATGCTTTTGATACTGAAGTGGAAGAAACTCTTCCTCATCCTCCAATGGAGTAGATGAAGGACAAGAAATTGTTTATCTTATTTGTTTTAACGGTGGTTCACTCGATCTTAACAATCATGTGTGAGTTCACATCTCAATCTACCGTTAGTTTATTTTTGTTTTTATGCAAACTATCTATTATTTTTTAGACGGTTTATAATGTGAGGTTGCTAGATTAATTTTTCTATAATATTGATATATTTGATGGCATAAAAAATAAATTTAAAAGATATATTTTATCGCTTGAATAAAATATAGTAATGATTTTAAATTTTATTATTTTAACTGAATTTTGAACTCTTATTTTAAAATTATAATAATTACAATGTCAAATGTATTATTTTTTACCAAAATTTATATCTATATTAAATATATTAAGATAGTAATTAGAAAGAAAAAATTATATATAATTACAAAATGGGTCATCCTAACTAATGCTATAAAGACACTCTTTAAGAATTTCAAATAAAAAAGTATATTTTTTTAAAATTATTTTAATCTCAAATATATTAATATATTTTAAATATATATATATAATTATATATATATATATATATATATATATATATATATATATATATATATATATATACATATATATATATATATATATATATATATATATATATATATATATATATATATATATATATATATATATATATATATATATATATATATATATATATATATAAGTTTTGGGATTTAGAGTGTTACACACAACCCTTAACATAAGAAGAAAGAAGCCAAAAGAAAATTCAAAGGCCTCGTATTACACTTGCAATCCTCCTAACAATGAGAAATTTTGTTCCAAAAAGAGTTATACCAATCTCATAAAAGAGCGTTGGTCGATCCTCCCAAAAAAACTTACTATTAGTAACAACCACGACACATAGTTGTTAGGATAACAAACATCATTGAATTCTCATTAATAGGATTTACTAACATAAATAAAATTTAAAGAAAAATAAATAAATATTCAGTAGTTCACCCTGAAGAACAGCAAATGCAACCGATTTGACAACTAATAATATCGACGATTGATGCTGATAGCATTTTTTTAAAATCTCAAATGATCAGAATCAATGCTTTTGATACTGAAGTGGAAGAAACTCTTCCTCATCCTCCAATGGAGTAGATGAAGGACAAGAAATTGTTTATCTTATTTGTTTTAACGGTGGTTCACTCGATCTTAACAATCATGTGTGAGTTCACATCTCAATCTACCGTTAGTTTATTTTTGTTTTTATGCAAACTATCTATTATTTTTTAGACGGTTTATAATGTGAGGTTGCTAGATTAATTTTTCTATAATATTGATATATTTGATGGCATAGAAAATAAATTTAAAAGATATATTTTATCGCTTGAATAAAATATAGTCATGATTTTAAATTTTATTATTTTAACTGAATTTTGAACTCTTATTTTAAAATTATAATAATTACAATGTCAAATGTATTATTTTTTCCAAAATTTATATCTATATTAAATATAACAAGATAGTAAATAGAAAGAAAAAATTATATATAATTACAAAATGGGTCATCCTAACTAATGCTATAAAGACACTCTTTAAGAATTTCAAATAAAAAAGTATAATTTTTTAAAATTATTTATTTTAATCTCAAATATATTAAATATATACATTTTAAATATATATATATATATATATATATATATATATATATATATATATATATATATATATATATATATATATATATATATATATATATATATATATATATATATATATATATATATATATATATATAAGTTTTGGGATTTAGAGTGTTACACACAACCCTTAACATAAGAAGAAAGAAGCCAAAAGAAAATTCAAAGGCCTCGTATTACACTTGCAATCCTCCTAACAATGAGAAATGTTGTTCCAAAAAGAGTTATACCAATCTCATAAAAGAGCGTTGGTCGATCCTCCCAAAAAAACTTACTATTAGTAACAACCACGACATAGTTGTTAGGATAACAAACATCATTGAATTCTCATTAATAGGATTTACTAACATAAATAAAATTTAAAGAAAAATAAATAAATATTCAGTAGTTCACCTGAAGAACAGCAAATGCAACCGATTTGACAACTAATAATATCGACGATTGATGTTGATAGCATTTTTTTAAATCTCAAATGATCAGAATCAATGCTTTTGATACTGAAGTGGAAGAAACTCTTCCTCATCCTCCAATGGAGTAGATGAAGGACAAGAAATTGTTTATCTTATTTGTTTTAACGGTGGTTCACTCGATCTTAACAATCATGTGTGAGTTCACATCTCAATCTACCGTTAGTTTATTTTTGTTTTTATGCAAACTATCTATTATTTTTTAGACGGTTTATAATGTGAGGTTGCTAGATTAATTTTTCTATAATATTGATATATTTGATGGCATAGAAAATAAATTTAAAAGATATATTTTATCGCTTGAATAAAATATAGTCATGATTTTAAATTTTATTATTTTAACTGAATTTTGAACTCTTATTTTAAAATTATAATAATTACAATGTCAAATGTATTATTTTTTTCCAAAAGTTATATCTATATTAAATATAACAAGATAGTAAATAGAAAGAAAAAATTATATATAATTACAAAATGGGTCATCCTAACTAATGACACTCTTTAAGAATTTCAAATAAAAAGTATATTTTAAGAATTCAATATAAAAAAGTATATATATATATATATATATTATATATATATATATATATATATATATATATATATATATATATATATATATATATATATATATATATATATATATATATATATATATATATATATATATATATATATATATATATATATATATATATATATATATATATATATATATATATATATATAAGTTTTGGGATTTAGAGTGTTACACACAACCCTTAACATAAGAAGAAAGAAGCCAAAAGAAAATTCAAAGGCCTCGTATTACACTTGCAATCCTCCTAACAATGAGAAATGTTGTTCCAAAAAGAGTTATACCAATCTCATAAAAGAGCGTTGGTCGATCCTCCCAAAAAAACTTACTATTAGTAACAACCACGACACATAGTTGTTAGGATAACAAACATCATTGAATTCTCATTAATAGGATTTACTAACATAAATAAAATTTAAAGAAAAATAAATAAATATTCAGTAGTTCAACCTGAAGAACAGCAAATGCAACCGATTTGACAACTAATAATATCGACGATTGATGTTGATAGCATTTTTTTTAAATCTCAAATGATCAGAATCAATGCTTTTGATACTGAAGTGGAAGAAACTCTTCCTCATCCTCCAATGGAGTAGATGAAGGACAAGAAATTGTTTATCTTATTTGTTTTAACGGTGGTTCACTCGATCTTAACAATCATGTGTGAGTTCACATCTCAATCTACCGTTAGTTTATTTTTGTTTTTATGCAAACTATCTATTATTTTTAGACGGTTTATAATGTGAGGTTGCTAGATTAATTTTTCTATAATATTGATATATTTGATGGCATAGAAAATAAATTTAAAAGATATATTTTATCGCTTGAATAAAATATAGTCATGATTTTAAATTTTATTATTTTAACTGAATTTTGAACTCTTATTTTAAAATTATAATAATTACAATGTCAAATGTATTATTTTTTCCAAAATTTATATCTATATTAAATATAACAAGATAGTAAATAGAAAGAAAAAATTATATATAATTACAAAATGGGTCATCCTAACTAATGCTATAAAGACACTCTTTAAGAATTTCAAATAAAAAAGTATATTTTTAAATATATAATATATATATATATATATATATATCATATATATATATATATATATATATATATATATATATATATATATATATATATATATATATATATATATATATATATATATATATATATATATATATATATATATATATATATATATATATATATATATATAAGTTTGGGATTTAGAGTGTTACACACAACCCTTAACATAAGAAGAAAGAAGCCAAAAGAAAATTCAAAGGCCTCGTATTACACTTGCAATCCTCCTAACAATGAGAAATGTTGTTCCAAAAAGAGTTATACCAATCTCATAAAAGAGCGTTGGTCGATCCTCCCAAAAAAACTTACTATTAGTAACAACCACGACACATAGTTGTTAGGATAACAAACATCATTGAATTCTCATTAATAGGATTTACTAACATAAATAAAATTTAAAGAAAAATAAATAAATATTCAGTAGTTCACCCTGAAGAACAGCAAATGCAACCGATTTGACAACTAATAATATCGACGATTGATGCTGATAGCATTTTTTTTAAATCTCAAATGATCAGAATCAATGCTTTTGATACTGAAGTGGAAGAAACTCTTCCTCATCCTCCAATGGAGTAGATGAAGGACAAGAAATTGTTTATCTTATTTGTTTTAACAGTGGTTCACTCGATCTTAACAATCATGTGTGAGTTCACATCTCAATCTACCGTTAGTTTATTTTTGTTTTTATGCAAACTATCTATTATTTTTTAGACGGTTTATAATGTGAGGTTGCTAGATTAATTTTTCTATAATATTGATATATTTGATGGCATAGAAAATAAATTTAAAAGATATATTTTATCGCTTGAATAAAATATAGTCATGATTTTAAATTTTATTATTTTAACTGAATTTTGAACTCTTATTTTAAAATTATAATAATTACAATGTCAAATGTATTATTTTTTCCAAAATTTATATCTATATTAAATATAACAAGATAGTAAATAGAAAGAAAAAATTATATATAATTACAAAATGGGTCATCCTAACTAATGCTATAAAGACACTCTTTAAGAATTTCAAATAAAAAAGTATATTTTTTTAAAATTACTTATTTTAATCTCAAATATATTAAATATATACATTTTAAATATATATATATATATATATATATATATATATATATATATATATATATATATATATATATATATATATATATATATATATATATATATATATATATATATATATATATATATATATATATATATATATATATATATATATAAGTTTTGGGATTTAGAGTGTTACACACAACCCTTAACATAAGAAGAAAGAAGCCAAAAGAAAATTCAAAGGCCTCGTATTACACTTGCAATCCTCCTAACAATGAGAAATGTTGTTCCAAAAAGAGTTATACCAATCTCATAAAAGAGCGTTGGTCGATCCTCCCAAAAAAACTTACTTTATTAACAACCACGACTCATAGTTGTTAGGATAACAAACATCATTGAATTCTCATTAATAGGATTTACTAACATAAATAAAATTTAAAGAAAAATAAATAAATATTCAGTAGTTCAACCTGAAGAACAGCAAATGCAACCGATTTGACGACTAATAATATCGACGATTGATGTTGATAGCATTTTTTTAAATCTCAAATGATCAGAATCAATGCTTTTGATACTGAAGTGGAAGAAACTCTTCCTCATCCTCCAATGGAGTAGATGAAGGACAAGAAATTGTTTATCTTATTTGTTTTAACGGTGGTTCACTCGATCTTAACAATCATGTGTGAGTTCACATCTCAATCTACCGTTAGTTTATTTTTGTTTTTATGCAAACTATCTATTATTTTTTAGACGGTTTATAATGTGAGGTTGCTAGATTAATTTTTCTATAATATTGATATATTTGATGGCATAGAAAATAAATTTAAAAGATATATTTTATCGCTTGAATAAAATATAGTCATGATTTTAAATTTTATTATTTTAACTGAATTTTGAACTCTTATTTTAAAATTATAATAATTACAATGTCAAATGTATTATTTTTTTCCAAAATTTATATCTATATTAAATATAACAAGATAGTAAATAGAAAGAAAAAATTATATATAATTACAAAATGGGTCATCCTAACTAATGCTATAAAGACACTCTTTAAGAATTTCAAATAAAAAAGTATATTTTTTTAAAATTATTATTTTAATCTCAAATATATTAAATATATACATTTAAAATATATATATATATATATATATATATATATATATATATATATATATATATATATATATATATATATATATATAAGTTTTGGGATTTAGAGTGTTACACACAACCCTTAACATAAGAAGAAAGAAGCCAAAAGAAAATTCAAAGGCCTCGTATTACACTTGCAATCCTCCTAACAATGAGAAATGTTGTTCCAAAAAGAGTTATACCAATCTCATAAAAGAGCGTTGGTCGATCCTCCCAAAAAAACTTACTATTAGTAACAACCACGACACATAGTTGTTAGGATAACAAACATCATTGAATTCTCATTAATAGGATTTACTAACATAAATAAAATTTAAAGAAAAATAAATAAATATTCAGTAGTTCAACCTGAAGAACAGCAAATGCAACCGATTTGACGACTAATAATATCGACGATTGATGTTGATAGCATTTTTTTTAAATCTCAAATGATCAGAATCAATGCTTTTGATACTGAAGTGGAAGAAACTCTTCCTCATCCTCCAATGGAGTAGATGAAGGACAAGAAATTGTTTATCTTATTTGTTTTAACGGTGGTTCACTCGATCTTAACAATCATGTGTGAGTTCACATCTCAATCTACCGTTAGTTTATTTTTGTTTTTATGCAAACTATCTATTATTTTTTAGACGGTTTATAATGTGAGGTTGCTAGATTAATTTTTCTATAATATTGATATATTTGATGGCATAGAAAATAAATTTAAAAGATATATTTTATCGCTTGAATAAAATATAGTCATGATTTTAAATTTTATTATTTTAACTGAATTTTGAACTCTTATTTTAAAATTATAATAATTACAATGTCAAATGTATTATTTTTTCCAAAATTTATATCTATATTAAATATAACAAGATAGTAAATAGAAAGAAAAAATTATATATAATTACAAAATGGGTCATCCTAACTAATGCTATAAAGACACTCTTTAAGAATTTCAAATAAAAAAGTATATTATTTTAAAATTACTTATTTTAATCTCAAATATATTAAATATATACATATATATATATATATATATATATATATATATATATATATATATATATATATATATATATATATATATATATATATATATATATATATATATATATATATATATATATATATATATATATATATATATATATATATATATATATATATATATATATATATATATATATATATATATATATATATAATTTTGGGATTTAGAGTGTTACACACAACCCTTAACATAAGAAGGAAGAAGCCAAAAGAAAATTCAAAGGCCTCGTATTACACTTGCAATCCTCCTAACAATGAGAAATGTTGTTCCAAAAAGAGTTATACCAATCTCATAAAAGAGCGTTGGTCGATCCTCCCAAAAAAACTTACTTTAATTAACAACCACGACTCATAGTTGTTAGGATAACAAACATCATTGAATTCTCATTAATAGGATTTACTAACATAAATAAAATTTAAAGAAAAATAAATAAATATTCAGTAGTTCAACCTGAAGAATAGCAAATGCAACCGATTTGACAACTAATAATATCGACGATTGATGTTGATAGCATTTTTTTTAAATCTCAAATGATCAGAATCAATGCTTTTGATACTGAAGTGGAAGAAACTCTTCCTCATCCTCCAATGGAGTAGATGAAGGACAAGAAATTGTTTATCTTATTTGTTTTAACGGTGGTTCACTCGATCTTAACAATCATGTGTGAGTTCACATCTCAATCTACCGTTAGTTTATTTTTGTTTTTATGCAAATTATCTATTCTTTTTTAGACGGTTTATAGTGTGAGGTTGCTAGATTAATTTTTCTATAATATTGATATATTTGATGGCATAGAAAATAAATTTAAAAGATATATTTTATCGCTTGAATAAAATATAGTCATGATTTTAAATTTTATTATTTTAACTGAATTTTGAACTCTTATTTTAAAATTATAATAATTACAATGTCAAATGTATTATTTTTTTCCAAAATTTATATCTATATTAAATATAACAAGATAGTAAATAGAAAGAGAAAATTATATATAATTACAAAATGGGTCATCCTAACTAATGCTATAAAGACACTCTTTAAGAATTTCAAGTAAAAAAGTATATTTTTTAAAATTATTTATTTTAATCTCAAATATATTAAATATATACATTTTATAATATATATATATATATATATATATATATATATATATATATATATATATATATATATATATATATATATATATATATATATATATATATATATATATATATATATATATATATATAAGTTTTGGGATTTAGAGTGTTACACACAACCCTTAACATAAGAAGGAAGAAGCCAAAAGAAAATTCAAAGGCCTCGTATTACACTTGCAATCCTCCTAACAATGAGAAATGTTGTTCCAAAAAGAGTTATACCAATCTCATAAAAGAGCGTTGGTCGATCCTCCCAAAAAAACTTACTTTAATTAACAACCACGACTCATAGTTGTTAGG
Source organism: Lathyrus oleraceus (assembly GCF_024323335.1). Lineage (NCBI taxonomy): Eukaryota > Viridiplantae > Streptophyta > Magnoliopsida > Fabales > Fabaceae > Lathyrus > Lathyrus oleraceus. The sequence goes on along the minus strand of NW_026112640.1, from coordinate 38,766 downwards.
ATAACAAACATCATTGAATTCTCATTAATAGGATTTACTAACATAAATAAAATTTAAAGAAAAATAAATAAATATTCAGTAGTTCAACCTGAAGAACAGCAAATGCAACCGATTTGACGACTAATAATATCGACGATTGATGTTGATAGCATTTTTTTTAAATCTCAAATGATCAGAATCAATGCTTTTGATACTGAAGTGGAAGAAACTCTTCCTCATCCTCCAATGGAGTAGATGAAGGAAAAGAAATTGTTTATCTTATTTGTTTTAACGGTGGTTCACTCGATCTTAACAATCATGTGTGAGTTCACATCTCAATCTACCGTTAGTTTATTTTTGTTTTTATGCAAACTATCTATTATTTTTTAGACGGTTTATAATGTGAGGTTGCTAGATTAATTTTCTATAATATTGATATATTTGATGGCATAGAAAATAAATTTAAAAGATATATTTTATCGCTTGTGTAGCGGTGTATTCGTCACTTTATGATTTATTGATTAAATCAAAAGCAAAGCATACAAAGAAATCGAGTCGCCACCGCACTTTTATTTATCCAAAGGTTTGGCTAAAAAGCAAACAAAAGCCTAAGAAGTTTTACACATAGAAAACTAATGAAAAGATCAGAGAATCTGGGTAAGGGGTTAATTACGCAATGGGAAGGTGTTAGGCACCCAAAACGTCCTAGGTACTCCTAGGGAGCCCTTTTCACACTTGTTGTATAAAAAAGTTTATTTGTTTATGACATATTGTGCAAACATGATTGGGAAGATGAGAAAAGAATATACAAGTTATTATTTTTGTGTTTGAACGGATGAACCCGTTACCTACGTACCTTTCCATGGAAGGTAAGGATCAAAACGCCGTAGTTCGGCTAAAAAATTCCAAAATATGAGTGGGTTCATTTTTAAAACAAAAGCCCTAAGGTCTTTCGTTATCCCCGGGAGAAAACTCAACCTTATACAAACAACGAGTCCACCACGTGAGAACAGCTTCAACTTGCTAGTGAGGGGTTAACCCTATAATAAGCAAGGAAGTCTTACAATTCAATCACTAAGGACCAAGGTGAGGTTAACATCAACCAACTAGGATAAATCAAACCTATGGCTAATGTATGAAAACTTATCAAGAATGGACAAAGCCACAAAACAAATGACTGAGTTGGATTAACCAATTTAGAATTTATTCACAAAAGAGTGGTCAAGGTATGATTAGAATTCAATTCAAAGAAGTATTATGAAATGGAGTTTGAAAAATCAAAGGCCTAAGGCCTAGGTTTCTAATTTGAAAAGAGATGAGAATGTTTGCACAATAGTTCAAAGTTTTGGATTAACATGTGAAAAGGGAGTTTTGAAAACACACACAAAAATGGAAGGGTGAGGAAGTAAAACTTCTTAGATGTTCACCTCTTGAAATCATATGTAGATGATTCAAGTGTGTCCTTTGGAATGAGGCAACAAGCAAGTAAGCAAATGCAAAGCAAGGTGATACCGGATGCCAATCAATGGACTTATACCAATCTCACAAACAAAGGTGGATACCGGATACCAATCAATGGATTTACACCAATCTCCTAAAACCAAACAATGATACCGGATGCCAATCAATGGACTTAGACTAGTCTCACAAAAAAAACACGGATACCGGATACCAATCAAATGGATTTACACCAATCTCCTAAAACAAAACAATGATACCAGATGCCAATCAATGGACTTACACTAGTCTCACAAAACAAACATGGATACCGGATACCAATCAAATGGATTTACACCAATCTCCTAAAACAAAACAATGATACCAGATGCCAATCAATGGACTTACACTAGTCCCACACCATATCATTGGAACAACTGCCAAGTAATGGACTTATGCTTGTCTCCTCCATGGACAAAGCAAAAAATGCTATAAAGCAAAGCTTATGAAATGATATACAAATGATAATGATAAATGCACTAAGGCACACTCGAGCAAATATGCACATATGAATCAAGTAAGCAGAACAATTAAGTCAATTAGCACACACTATATACAAGCAATTAGGCTCAAGCAAAAGGTTAGACTTTAAAGTCAACTGGAATGGGGTAAGTTGTGTTCTTAACCTTAACATTGAGAGTTAAGGTGAAGCAGATGAAATGGAGATGAGGGGTGTGCCTCATAGCTCTTATCCCTGGCCTGGGAGAGCTTTGAATGATAGAATGTGTGGGAGTTCAGAAAGTTGGAACTCTCTCCACAAGTGAATGACTCTATAGATCTTGGGTTAATATCCACAATGCATCAACATGTAATGTGAGCAAAGGGATGACACACTGAATAGTAGGAGATGGACTACACATCTCTTTTATCTACCAATTGCCTCATATGAGGACTTTTCCTGCTTGGCACAAAAGATAAACAATCACAAGCATTGCCTCTTAAGGAGGACTTCAGACAGGTGCCTGGCCACATAACAAGCCAGGTCTTCCAGACTACATGAAGAAGAGAGGTTATACCTAAAGTGGTTAAGCAACCAAGCAAAAGCAAGTTCAAAATGAACTTAAGCAACTAATGTACCTGTTGAAACATCAAACAAATCAGTATACTATACAGACAAACAACCAACAGTTAATGCAACAGACAACCAATATACAAAGGCATAAGACACAAGTCAAGCTCAAGAGAGTCAACATCAACCTACAAAACACACATTAGTAATCAAAAGCAAATATCAAATGCTCTCAAGTTGAGGCATCATCAATTGTGTAACTTGCATGTGTAACCTGAAACAAAGCTTCAAACATGAGAGGCAAACCACTAGGTCAAAGCCTAGGGTCAAAGATGGAGAAAAAATTTAAAACAGAAACTAAAAGTTAACATGAATCAACATCAATCAATTAAGATCACAATCTAAAAGGTCTCATGTCAATAGCATTCACCAAATTCATTTCACAAACCAATCATGGCAAGGCATGCAAATTGAAAGCACATTGAAGCAACAGAATAAACAAATGCACATTAATTCAAAAATGGTTCAATTAATCTCAAGAAAAATCATGGCTAAACAGAACATATCACATGATCAACACACCAAAAATCAAGGCATTTGAATAAGTTTAAGCATGGCAAAGAAATTCCTTAAGGCAAGGCAAGCACAAACAAGCTCAAATAGGACACAATTTAGTACATCCACTTAGCACAAGCCTAAAACAGAATTGGAACATGATAAAGACCTCCAATTAAAGCCACAATAAACTTCAAAGTGTCTAGAAACAATGTGCAAAATTTCACATTCATATGATAAAGCATAAGCATTTCACAAATCATTGAAGTTCATGACTATTCAAAAGTTCAAACATGACAATCCAGAAAGAAAAATCCCAAACAAATCAGAAATGAAACCTAAAATTCCACAAAAATTCATGATCATCCACAACGTGCATAAGAATTATCACACAAAAAATCAGATTATTTGGAGTTCATTTGGCATTGCAAAGAAAATTCACAAGTTGAGCAAGTAAAGGTGTGACACACATTGTCACACCTACATTAACCAGATCATATCTCAACAACCATAAATGCTAAAAATGCAAACTCACACCAAAATGTCTAGCAATATGTCTAGTTTAAGCATGCCAAATTTCACAATCATTGGATTAAAATTCATCATTTCACAAAGCAAATGGCAAGCAAGGTACCAAACAGCACATGCATACACAAACCCTAAGCCAAAATATTTTTCAACCGTGCACAATTTCTGGAAAAATATCCAAAAAATACTAGACATGATGAGGAGCAAGATACAAAAAACCACACATTATTTGGATCATTATTTATGGAGTTATGATTTTTGGAAGTGAATGAGAAATTAAAAACATGTAAGAGCATAGCACATGAATGGCATGGATGAAAGGAAATAATATGCAAATGACATTTGGAAAAGTCCACAGCCAGGAATCGAATAGAAGAGGAATTTGAAAGTGGCGCTCAGTTAAGTGAAACGCACCGTTTCACTTAACTGATGTGGCACGGGCAAGCGCTATGAGCCAATCAATCATCCACGTGAACGCTACGCTGGACCAATGCATGGTCTCAAACACAAAATCACATGCAACCAGCGGTGGAACGGATCAAATACAGTTCTGGAGAAGGAAACCCTAACATTCATACATGTTCTTCATGTTCATCATCATCAAGAACACAAGTGTACAGAAATGGAAAATAATCACATCATCGTGTTCCTCTCACCTCATACAACATGAATCCAGGCTTGGTTTAACATGAATCAAAATATATTCAGCAAATCGCACGCATACATTTTCATGCATCAAACTTCCAATCACTATATCTATCTCATTTCTTCATGAAAATCAGTGATCTAAAGTGCAGATTAACCACCAAAGCACGATCTACAACAAGCATCTATCAATTTCATGAATTAGGACATTCGAATTCTAACCTTGTTGGAGCTACAGAAGTGAAATCAATGGATTCAGGTCCTGGAAAGCAGAAACAGATGTTCTTCAATGCTTAGATGGATGAATGGATGAAGAACAATAGCTCAATCGTGCTGGATCTTGCTTGAATCTCCAACTGCCATGGATGAGTTTGAACTTCAACAGCTTCGAATCTTGATGAAACTTGATGGATCTTGCTTCAATCTACCTCCACAATGCTTATGGATCTTGAACCAATCGAGAACAAGGCAATGTATGTGAAAGAAATTGATGAAAAGTGAGAGAAAAAGTTTGAAGAGCTTTTTCAGATCTGGAAATTATGAAGTGTTGTTACAATTTTCTGTTTGGATTATCTATATATATGATCTGTTAATGAAGCTCTTAATCCCAATTAAGCTAATGCAAGTGGAATTAGTGAAAACAAGTGTTTATGCAAATTGGCCAAAACACCCTTTATGCATGAAATGGATGGAACAGTACACGAATTCCTTCTTAATTCACTTGGAAATGCTATTTTGAACCAAATGCCAATGGTGCCATGTGAAAGCAATGCTTAATTTTCAAATTACCACTTTCCCTCCAAAATTCAAATGAAAAGTCAAATATTTTTGCAATGGAAATGCATGGTTTATGAAGCATGTTTTGGATAGTGCATGTCAAGAGAGAAATGTTGCCAAAAGAACCACTCCATTTGGCCTTATGGTTGAGAAGTTATGCATGTTTGAAGCTCCATGTACACCTTGCCATGTTTTGATCATATCTCTTCAACCACAAATGAGAAATTGATGTTCTTGGACATTTTGGAAATGGGAGAGAAAGATCTACAACTTTCATGTTCAACAAAATTTCATTTGAAGCATTTTTGGTCATGTAATCTTGAGGAGAAAACCTTTCCATTTTTGGCAATTCCAAATTACAGGTCACTTACTATTTTTGGAAAGTTTTGACCTGACTTTATTTTCTTCAATATTGATGTTTGAAATGTCAAATGAGACTTGTTTGAACATGAATGAAGTATTTCCCATCACTTCCCACCTCCAAAAATCACAGTTGACTTGCAGTTGACTGGCTAAGGGTTTCAGTTGACTGAAGAATGCCTTGATGAAATTCAAGCCTCTACCACTTGGGATTCTGATTCAAAATGATGTCATAGCTCATGTGAGCTCTTATGAATGATTATGGTGCCCAAATTCTTCAGAATGGCCACCATCTATTACTCATTGGCTGCCTTTGACTGCCTTGACCTGTGATTGCTTCATCTGCAAGTAACAAGGTTAGATGACATATTTTTGTACTTTTGGTTAGTAAACAAATGAAAAGCAATGATATACAAATGCAAAACATGCTTGGTGATCAAGAAATCACACTCAAAAGATGACCCACCCACAGGAAAGGAGGCAAGGTGCACAATGATCCTTGAGGCAATGATATGATATGATATGATGCCATGAGGGATCTTAGGGACAAAATTGGGGTCTTACAGATGCCCCTATTTAAGGTCATTCTAGCCGGAGAAGTGAAGTTTAGAAATCTTCATCTCGACGCGGTAGAATGGGCTTAAATAACAGTAATGAGACAAATTTTGGTCCCTAAGAGACCTCATGATGCAGATGTATGCATGCAAAACACAAACTCTGTGGGGATATTGTTCACACAGAAGAAAAGACAATCCATCGGAGTAATACACTCACTAGGAACGGAGATTCTAACAAGACTCTCACGGGGACTCTTATTGGGGATAGAAAAAAAGAGTGCGTGAGCAGGACACGACTCTGAATTAGGGGACAAACTGACACTGCGTGAACAAGACACGACTGGACTGGAGACCTCACTGGGGAGTGAAGAATTCCAAAGGAAGACACACCCATGCTGGGAAGACACAAGCTGACTCAAACTATCCACAAAGGATACTTCGGATGAAAATCCGGACTCGGACCAAGGAAAAGGTTCACAAAGAACCTCCCTGCCGGGGAAAATTGCATATATTGGGGAAAACGCCAATACAAGCAAAAGGGTAAAATCACAACGGAAACTCCACTGGAGAAGGTCTAACAAAAAGACTCTCACGGGGAAGCAACAAAGAATGAGGTGTTACCGGTATAAGGGTAACAAACTCAGGAAGAATGAATATCTAAGACCGGTATAAGGGTGAGAGATATCAATCAACCAAACATCTGAGAAAGACCTGAAAAGGTACATTAACTCAGGAAAATCTGACTCCACAGGGGACCAAGGTCATAATAGGGAGCAGAAAGGAAGGAACACCAGGGATACCGGGGTATATAATAGGTGACCGACCAAAGCGCGAATTGGTATATATGCCAAAACACTCATCATCCGAAAGGAGGGCTTGAAAAAGCAAATCGACTTACAGGATGGACATTCGAATCCGCAACGGGAAAACGAATCTTACTCAACTGGGGACACAAACCCAAAGAGTGCATGAGATATAATATCCATTACCGTCAGAACGTGGATAGAATACTCGCATGAGACATATTATCTATTACCGTCAGAACGTAGATAATACTCTCGCATGGAAGGAAACACCAGGGATACCGGTTACTGGGTATATAATAGGTGACCTACCGAAAACGTGAATTGGTATATATGCCAAGACACTCATCATCCGAAAGGATGGATATTCGATCCTACAAAGAATACGAATCTTACTCTACTGGGGAAGATCAACAAAGGATTCCAACCAAAGAGCGAAAGAGATATATTATTCATTACCGTCAGAACGTGAATAATACACTCGAAAAGGAAGACACCAGAGATACCGGTTACTGGGTATATAACAGGTGACTAACCAAAAAGAGAGACAATCGATACCAAGCATACGGGTAAACGAAAGACAACTCACAGGGGATAAATTGCAAGCATCCGACAATTATCCAAGAAACAACAAATATTCGATTCCACAAAGGAATAACGAATCATACTCGACTGGGGAAACACAACAGGCTTCGACTGAAGAGTGCATGAGATATATCATCCATTACTGTCAGAACGTGGATAACATACTCGCATGGAAGATTATCCGCAACCGGTTACTGGGTTAATAAAGGATAAATCGACCGAAAAGAAAGGCATCGGGATACCAAAACTAGGTATATAATGATGACCAATCCAAAGGAGCAACAATCATTACCAAGCAAACGGGTAAATGAAAGAAGACTCACTGGGGATACATTGATACAAAATAATTGATTCGGGGATGAATTGCATAAACAACAATTATCCACAAGGACCTGCTGGCGACTTCAAAGGGGATAACATTGCAAGCATACGGCAATGATCCAGAAGACTGCTGGGGATACAATTGCTAGCAAAAGGCAATTATCCAGAAGCAAGGGAGAAATATCAACATCAATATTGAATGAAGATAACCACAAAGAGTAACCATCATCGGTTAGGATGAACAACAAGGTTAACTCTGCAAAGGGGAGAAATTAGGGTTTACAACTACCGAATACGGGGTAGAATACCAAAACTCTGGCTGGGGATAGGGTTGCTAGCATCCGGCAACTATCCACAAGAAAGCACAGACTCCGTTGGGAATAAAACCACAACAACATAGGGTTTACAACTACCGAATACTGGGTAGAAGACCACAACATCCACCATCAACCAGAACGAACCACAAAGGTTACCTCTGCTAGGGGAAAAGAGATATGACTTACAACTACCGAATACTGGGTAGTAGCCAACAAACTCTGATGAGGATAAAAAGATAGGGTTTACATCTACCGAATACAGGGTAGAAAACCACAACTCCGCGTGGGAATGAAAGAATCACAATTCCGCACGGGAACAATATAGGGTTTATAACAAACCACAAACTGCTGAAGAGCAGAAAAACTAGGATTTACAACTACCGAATATTGGGTAGAAAACCAAAGACTCTTGCTGAGGAATAAAAGGTATATAACCACAAATTCCACCAAGAAGAGGGAACATAGGACTTACAACTACCGGTATAAGGGTAGAGGCCCAAAAAGATTCCGCTGGGGATAAAAAAATTAATGCCGGTTGCTGGGCAAATTATTCATTTATTCCGCAGGGAAGCACAAGAAATAGCTGACAAATGCCAATTCGGGATCAAACCGAAAAGACAGACTTAATCAAGACACGTCCTAATGAGGATATAACTCAATAGGAACATCCATCCCAATATATGTGTTGGGAGGAAACGGAAGAAACCGTCATCCACGAGGATATATCTCGGTGGGGAACTGCAGAAGGAAAGACAGACACTTTCTGCTTATGAGCTGACTCTATATGGAGAGATTTAAACGCCCGACATCTGCTTGGGAAGATCTATTATGGAGATCTATATTACCCATAGCAGGAGACAACAAACAAGAGATATATGGCGAAAAATGCAACATGAATATCTGAATGTTTATGATTATGCATGAATATGCGTGATTTATGTTTGATGAATGCTGACAAAACAGACATATCTAACACAAACAAGTTCAGGAATCAAACATCCGGTACTATAATTCCAGGGGAGAATCCAACTGGAAAGCCAATCTGCTGGAGATCTACATACTGAAAAGCAAAGATCTGCGGGAAGGCAAAAGATCAAAGATATCACAAAATCTCTTAGTGACGGATCAACAATCAACCCACTGGAGAACAGAAAGTCACAACAGGCAACAACGGCCACAAAGACAAATCTGTTGGGGAGATGGAAGAAGTCCCGAGATATCTGCAGGGGATCTTCAGTATCAACTGAGAAACAAGAGTTCATTGCACAAGCGAGAACTGCTACGAAAGCAACTCCACACAACTCCGCTGGGGAATAACCCACAAAGGGAGAACAGATCATCCATGTAGAATCTACTGCACAAGCAACTCTACCTGGGGAAAACACAAGTAGCCATTCCATCGGGGATACACCCACTGAAGGCAAAACGGATCACACAAGTAGATTCTGCAACAAGCCACTCTACTGAGAATCAAAAGCAATCAGGAAATCAACCCAATTTCTGGATGCTAGACCACCAACTGACCCTACTGGGGAAACAAAGATTTCAACAAGCAGAAACTGCCACAAAAGCAACTCTGTCGAGGATACCAGCTCTGGCGGAGACTCTGAGAGTATTATCACAGATGCAATCCTGACTCTGTTGGGGATACCAACTCTTGGGGATTTTGCATAAATACAATCCACCAAACCAAAAATCTACTGACGGCTAGGGAACCCACCGAGGGACCCACTGGGGATATGGAGGAGAGCTGGGGGATCAACCACTGAATGCTACACCTTCCAAAAACAAATCAACAACTGCCGAGTAGGAAAATAATCACTACTCTGCTGAAGGCTAAACGCTCCGATGGGGAGATAACAACAACTCCGCTCTGACGATACTGAGGGAAGTGGTAAGGTACCGGGATATCAATCCACCAACCACTGAATCTTCAAAAAGAAAGCAACCATGCTGAGGAGATAAACAACTCCGCTGGCGACTGCACTGGAGAGAATGATGGGGTACCGGGGTTTCGAACCACCAACTACCGAATCTACCAAAAGGAAAACACCCATGCTGGGAGAGAATACTGCTGGAGAAGAAAACGAAATCTTCAACAAGCACCTGCTTGGGGAACAACCCACAACAACAACTCTGCTTGGGGAACAACCCCAACAACAAAGCAGGATAAAGAGGATACAACCATGCCAGGAATATGAACAAATGTCTTACCTGTTGGAAATCATGCCACCCTTGGGAGAGCACCGAGAAATTCTTAAGTATCCTTTCATCATTGTGAATGTTCACTTTCTTTAAAACAACAATTTGATGAAAAATTTATTTGTTTAAAACAATGACATTTTATCAATTAAAACATGCAAAACATTTGTTGAATTGAAACAAATAAGAGTGCAAATAATTGGATAAAAAGCTCAAATTGATTTGATGGAATGGTAGCCTGCAAATGGCAAGACTCCATAGATCTGTACAAGTTTGAAATCAGTGATATATATTGGAAGAGGGCTACATTGAACATAATGATCCTTTCTCTACCAATTTGAATCTCGATGTATTCGAAGCTTTAGTTGACGACGAATCGAGAACCTCTGACGAAAAGACGGTTGTGGAACAGAAAGTCTTGTCAGGATGCAGTTACTTGCCAAATCCCTAATTTTTGCCTAGATTGTCCCAGGGTGAGGTACTCAATCTAGCGGGATGCAAATATTCTCTTTTTTTCCAAGTCTCTAATTTTTGCCTGGATCGCCCTTTCGGGTTCTCCACCGAGACGCTCATTTTTGCCTAAGCCGCCCTTTCGGGTTTTCAACTTAGCGAGCTATTCTGTTTTTCATTTGCATATACTTTTTTTTAGGCAAAGTATTTCTTGACTGCATCTGAATTCACAGGACGAGTGAAATCCTCCCCATCCATTGTTGTAAGCGTCAAAGCTCCGCCTGAAAAGGCTCTCTTGACAACATATGGACCCTCGTAGTTTGGAGTCCACTTGCCTCTGGAATCGGGCGCGAAAGACAAGACTTTCTTGAGCACGAGGTCACCTTCTCGGAACACACGAGGCTTGACCTTCTTATCGAATGCTTTCTTCATTCTCTGCTGATATAACTGACCATGGCACATGGCAGTCAATCGCTTCTCTTCAATCAAATTCAACTGGTCATAACGACTCTGAATCCATTCAGCATCAGTCAACTTGGCTTCCATCAAGACTCTCATTGATGGGATCTCCACCTCTACTGGGAGAACAGCCTCCATGCCGTAAACAAGAGAGAAAGGGGTTGCCCCTGTTGAAGTGCGGACAGATGTACGATAACCATGCAAAGCAAATGGCAGCATCTCATGCCAATCTTTGTACGTAACTGTCATCTTCTGGATAATCCTCTTGATATTCTTATTAGCAGCTTCAACAGCCCCATTCATCTTGGGTCTGTAAGGAGAGGAATTATGGTGTGCAATCTTGAACTCAGCGCACAACTCATCCATCATCTTATTATTCAGATTAGATCCATTATCAGTAATGATCTTATCTGGCATACCATAACGGCAAATCAGCTGGTTCTTGATAAACTTCACAACCACCTGCCTGGTCACATTCGCATACGAAGCGGCTTCAACCCATTTGGTGAAGTAATCAATTGCTACGAGAATAAACCGGTGTCCGTTGGACGCTTTCGGCTCAATCATGCTGATCATGTCAATTCCCCACATAGAGAAAGGCCATGGTGATGAAATCACATTCAGAAGTGTCGGAGGAATATGAATCTTATCCGCATAAATCTGACACTTGTGGCATTTCTTCACATATTTGTAGCAGTCAGACTCCATTGTCAGCCAATAGTAGCCTGCTCTCAACATCTTTCTAGCCATGGCATGTCCATTGGAATGAGTACCAAATGAACCCTCATGGACCTCAGTCATCAACAGGTTTGCTTCGTGTCTATCCACGCATCTGAGCAAAACCATGTCAAAATTTCTCTTATACATCACTTCACCGCTGAGGTAGAAACTGCCTGACAACCTTCTCAAAGTTTTCCTATCTTTCACAGATGCCCCAGGCGGGTAGACCTGGTTCTGGAGGAAATTCTTGATATCAAAATACCAAGGCTTGTCATCATTCACTTCTTCCACTGCAAATACGTGAGCTGGTCTATCCAAACGCATCACGGCAATATTGGGAACTTCATTCCAATACTTGACTACAATCATGGAAGCAAGCGTAGCAAGCGCATCTGCCATCCGATTATCCTCTCGAGGAATATGATGAAAATCAACTTCTGTAAAGAACGTTGAAATCCTCCTCGCATAATCTCTATATGGAATGAGACCTGGCTGATTCGTCTCCCATTCACCCTTGATCTGATTAACAACTAGGGCCGAATCACCATACACATCAAGATGTTTGATTCTCAAATCAATGCATTCTTCCAGTCCCATAATACAGGCCTCATACTCAGCCATGTTATTTGTGCATTTGAAAGTTAGCCTTGCTGTAAACGGAATATGCGTGCCATGAGGAGTAATGATTACTGCCCCAATTCCATTTCCATACTGATTTACAGCGCCATCAAACACCATTGTCCATCTGGAACCAGGTTCCGGACCTTCATCAAGTGTAGGCTCATCACAATCTTTCATTTTCAAATACAGAATCTCCTCATCTGGGAAGTCGTACTGAATAGACTGATGATCTTCAATCGGCTGGTGCGCTAAATGGTCAGCCAAGATACTACCTTTGATAGCTTTCTGAGCTCGATACTCGATATCATACTCAGACAACAACATCTGCCAACGGGCAATTCTCCCAGTTAAAGCAGGCTTCTCGAAAATATACTTGATTGGATCCATTCGGGATATCAACCAAGTTGTATGATTTATCATGTACTGGCGCAAACGCTTAGCAGCCCAAGCCAAAGCACAGCACGTCTTCTCAAGCATAGAGTATCGAGACTCACAATCAGTAAACTTCTTACTGAGGTAGTAGATAGCAGATTCTTTCTTCCCTGATTCATCTTGCTGACCGAGTACACAACCCATCGAGTCTTCAAGAACAGTCAAATACATAATCAGAGGTCTTCCTTCCACAGGCGGAGACAAGATCGGAGGTTCAGACAGATACTCTTTGATACTGTCGAAAGCTTTCTGGCAATCCTCGGTCCAATCATGAGACTGATCTTTCTGGAGGAGCTTGAATATCGGCGCACATGTGGCAGTCATGTGGGATATAAATCTGGAAATATAATTCAAGCGGCCAAGAAAACCTCGGACTTGCTTCTCAGTTTTGGGTGCAGGCATCTCTTGTATTGCTTTGACCTTTGCAGGATCAACCTCAATACCTCTCTCGCTAACAACAAAACCCAACAACTTGCCGGAACGGACTCCAAATGTACATTTGTTCGGATTCAGACGAAGTCTAAACTTCCTCAGACGCTGAAAAAGCTTCAACAAATGCTCAACATGTTCAACTTCCGTTCGGGACTTAGCAATCATATCATCAACATAGACCTCTATCTCCTTGTGCATCATATCATGAAACAAGGTAGTCATAGCACGTTGATACGTGGCTCCGGCGTTCTTCAAACCGAAGGGCATCACTCGATAACAGAAGGTTCCCCAAGGTGTGATGAATGTTGTCTTCTCCATATCCTCGGGTGCCATCTTGATTTGATTATAACCGGAAAATCCGTCCATAAAGGAAAAGACTTTGAATTTAGCTGTATTGTCTACCAACATATCAATGTGTGGTAGAGGGAAATCATCTTTCGGACTAGCTTTATTCAAATCTCTGTAATCAACACACATACGGACTTTTCCGTCTTTCTTAGGCACAGGCACAATATTGGCCACCCATTGAGGATATGTAGAAGTCACCAGAAACCCCGCATCAATTTGCTTCTGAACTTCCTCTTTGATCTTCACTGCCATATCTGGATGAGTTCTTCTGAGCTTCTGCTTCACAGGCACGCACTCAGGCTTCAAAGGCAGGAAATGTTGCACGATATCTGTATCTAGACCCGGCATGTCTTCATATGACCAAGCAAATATATCGGAATATTCTCGCAGCAGACTGATCAACCTCTTCTTGACAGACTCTTCAAGAAGTGCCCCAATCTTCACCATACGAACACAATCCTCAGACCCCAAGTTGACTGTTTCCAGATCTTCGAGATGCGGCTGAATGATCTTCTTCTCGTGCTCAAGGAGACGGGTAATCTCATCAGGAATCCCTTCATCATCATCTTCCTCTGCCTCGAATACAGGGAATTCAAAATTGGGAGATGGCGTTGGATCATTATGTTCAATGGGTTTTAGAATCAACCTGCATAATGATTTTGGTTAATAAAAAACTTTAGAATTTAAACAAGCAAATCATTATGCAGATGAAAAATGCTTTTATTCTTGTTTTTATGGTTTTTTTTTTGTGATCACTGATTTCATGCAAAAGCAAAAAGTGAAAACAAATGGAAAGACAAATGTTTAACAATGCATTAATTGAATGAAATATCATTGTATAAATGTTGCCAACAATGTCATCACTTCTCCTTTTGGCATGGGAGAAGGGTTTTAAACAAAGTGAACCATTACTCTGATCTATGAATGACTGTAGGAACATCTACAGCGACCCAATTGTGGCAGACCCCAACAGGTATGATGAAGTTGCTCAAATCCTCTGCATCCTCTTCTAGAATAGCAACAACTTCTTCAGGTTGATCAGCATGGATGAAACCTCCACTCTTGAACAAACCTTGCTCGTTGAACGCCCCAGAAGAATAGCCAATGCCAGCCCGGGATCTATTGTCTTCAAGCTCAATCATCTTCCCTAAACCAGCAACTGCACCACATTCAATGGCCAGTTTTGCATCACGATAGGAAGAAAATGAAGGAGACTTCTTCTCAATCGGCTCAGCAATAGATAAAGCTTGGAAAGGAGTTCCAACTTCATCCTCAGCATCGATATACGAGAAAGAAGACAAGTGGCTAACCAGGAGAGCCTTTTCTCCCCCTACCACAACCAGTTTCTTGTTCTTGACAAATTTCAGCTTCTGGTGTAGGGTGGATGTCACGGCGCCAGCCTCGTGAATCCATGGTCTACCAAGGAGACAGCTATATGATGGGTGGATATCCATAACCTGGAAGGTAACTTGGAAATCACTTGGTCCAATCTTGATTGGGAGATCAACTTCCCCAATCACGGTCTTACGCGACCCATCAAAAGCTTTCACAACAACACCACTCTGCCTCATGGGAGGCCCTTGATATGACAATCGAGAGAGTGTGGTCTTTGGCAATACATTAAGAGATGATCCAGTGTCAACTAGCACGTTGGACATGGCATCAGTCTTGCAATTCATAGAAATGTGTAAAGCCATGTTGTGGTCTCTTCCCTCCTCAAGGAGATCAGCGTCACAAAAACTCAAAGTGTTGCAAGCAGTGATGTTTGCAACTATACTATCAAACTGTTCGATGGTGACGTCGTGATCGACATAAGCCAGATCCAAGACTTTCTGCAGAGCCTCCCTATGGGGTTCTGAATTCAGCAGCAAAGATAGCACGGAGATCTTGGATGGCGTTTGTAGAAGTTGATCTACAACGTTGTACGCACTCTTCTTGATGAGCCTCAGCATCTCATCACATTCTTCATTCACAATGCCACTCAGGCCAACAGAAGAAACAGGAGTTTTTTGTACAGAGGAGGGTTTGGCAACAAGTGCCGGATTCTGAACACTCACAGCAGTCCCAACCGGGCGCTCAGCAGAATCAGAAACAACATGATGCTTTGGGGGTGCAGAAAACACACGACCACTACGGGTCAACCCACTCACGTCAGCAATATTAACCACAGAGGTTGACGGCAATGGCACCTCTTTCCCATCTTCCACAGCAACGGGATTGTATCTGAAAGGAATAGCTCTATCCGAAGAATAAGGCACAGGGCCTGCAGGCTTGATTATCAGAGAAGAAGAGACCTTCAGCTTGCTACCATCATAACGGATGACAACAGGCTCGGGCAATTTGAACACAGGAGAAATAACATTCACTTCTGGTTCATCTTCATCAACATTACGGTTCTGAAGAATCTCTATAGTACCTTCATCCAACAGCTCTTGAAGCTCTCTTCGCACTTGGCGACAACCCAGTCTATTAACTGAACAGATGCGGCATCTGTCATGGTCATGCTCCATATGGCTGTACTGACACAGCAAACGATGCAACTCGACCAATGACTGTCGAATATGACTCACATATTTGACTTTATACTTCCCAGGGCACCCCTGGACCATGTTCACTGATTTCCCATGCTCGGGCAATGGGTTCTTTGTAACATTGGGGCCTGAGTCTTCGAAGCTCAGAATACCACACCGCATAAGGTCTTGAACCTTAGTCTTCAATGGATAGCAATTCTCAATATTATGTCCCGGAGCACCGGAATGATAAACACAATGCTGATCTGGCTTATACCACCACTGCGGGTTGGCAGGCACAGCTGGAGGATCCCTGGGAGTAACCAGCTTCCTTTCCAATAAGGAAGGATATAATTCAGCATATGACATAGGAATGGGATCGAAGCTGGTCTTCTTCCTATCATAATTCAGATTAGCCTAATTGCTGGTACTGCCACGAGGCTGGTAAGCCTGTTGCTGTGGACGATGCTGCTGCTGATACTGAGGTTGTTGCTGATGCTGATTAGGCTGCTGATACTGAGCATTATCTCTGAAGACAGGTGCTATATGAGCCACCTGGTGCTGATGACGCGCCGGCTTCCTCTTGACAGAGGGTCTTCTTGGTTTAGCATGGGATTGCACAGCATGTGCCTCCCCATCTTTCTTCTTAAACGCCCCATACCGTTTAGAAGAGCTCTCATCCTTTGACAAACGTCCCTCACGGACTCCTTCCTCCAGACGCATCCCCATGTTCACCATTTCGGTGAAATTAGAGGGAGCACTCGCAACCATCCGCTCATAATAGAATGAGCTAAGAGTCTTCAAAAAGATCTTAGTCATTTCTTTCTCTTCCAGCGGAGGAGTAATCTGAGCTGCTAACTCTCGCCATCTCTGGGCGTACTCCTTAAATGTCTCTTTATCCTTCTGAGACATGGCCCTGAGTTGATCACGGTCAGGCGCCATATCAACATTGTACTTGTACTGCTTGACGGAGGCTTCGCCAAGATCGTTGAAGGATCGGATGTTTGCACTATCAAGGCTCATATACCATCGAAGAGCCGCACCGGACAAACTATCCTGGAAATAATGGATCAGAAGCTGATCATTATCTGTTTGCGTAGAC
Source organism: Lathyrus oleraceus (assembly GCF_024323335.1). Taxonomy (NCBI): domain Eukaryota; kingdom Viridiplantae; phylum Streptophyta; class Magnoliopsida; order Fabales; family Fabaceae; genus Lathyrus; species Lathyrus oleraceus. The sequence goes on along the minus strand of NW_026112640.1, from coordinate 21,557 downwards.
ATTTTCCTGGCATACATGACCAGGTGAGCGAGAGGGCAGGTGTTCCCCTTATATTTTTCAAAGTCAGGCACTTTGAACTTGATCGGAATTTTTACACCGGGAACCAGACAAAGTTCAGCAGCAGACTTGCCAAACAGATCTTTCCCTCGGAGGGTCTTCAATTCCTTTCGCAGCTCAAGGAATTGGTCATTCATGGCATCCATCTTCTCATTGACATCTGGGCCTTCAGACGGCTCAGAATGATAGATGGTGTCGTCTACCCTGGGAATGGTATGCACGACAGGAGGAGCAGCAGCAAGGACCGGGCTAGATGCCGGCATGGAAGCAAAAGTCGGAGGTGGAATATCTGGCATGAAACCCGGAGGCATACCCCACGGAAACCCGACTGGCATGGCATGAGGCACAAAGTGAGCACTGGCAGCTGGCACAGTCGGAGCAACGACTTCAGATATAACCGTCCTCTGGGGAGGAGTTGCAGGAGGTGGAGAAGGTTGGTTTTGAGCAGACAGAAACTGCTCCATCAGAGCACTCAAACGAGCGACCTCTTCCTTCAGCTCTCTGTTCTCTTGTTCCAATTGATCCATCACTCTAGCAGAATTGGCTCTGGTATTGTACCGGTGAGTCAGCTTGTCTTCAAAATAAATGAAGAGCACAGGGTTAGGCCACAGACAAGAAGACCAAGAACGACACCTGCTTATGCAAAATGATGCATGTAATGCTTGTGCGTATGCTTTATTTTATTTTCAAGGAACTTTTAGGGCATTTATTTGCAAATTTTGAATATTTAAAGCATTTAATATCATATGGAAAACATCTCATCAAATATATTTTGAACAAAGAAGTACAGCAATGTTGATTATTACAAAAGAAAAGGAAAACAACATCCTATGGATCCCTAGAAGCTCGGGATGCTGGAAGACGAGATGCACAAAGCTTCTTGATCTCTCTCTCATAGGCTACTTCCATATCCGCTTTTTCCTTTGCAAGTCGATCATACTTCCTCTTCCAGAATTTGGAAGACTGAGGAAGCAGAGAAGTCCAAGTATCATTCGGATCGTCGATCACCTGATGCTCGAGAAACTCAATGAGAGCGTCCTTCTCCTTAAGCTGATGAAGCAACTCCTCCCTTTCACGGATCCAGGCACGTGAAAGGTCTTCTTCTCTCAACTCCTCTACATCTTGGTTGGGGAGGGTTGAAGGCCCAGCCACAACCAACGGTGTAGGTCTCGGATGATCATACGGCATCAGATATTCAGAAGCTCTCTGTCTGACCCAAGAGGTATATGGCTCCAACGCTATGCAGTTCTTTGGACCCAATTCATTCCTGCCCTTCTTCTGAATCTTGCGCCAAGCGCGGACAAATCTGGCTTTCAGGCCTTGGGGATCTTTACCCTCCTGAAAGAATACACCTTCTAACAGAATGTTATGAGGTTTATCCTTTAGGGGGAACCCAAGCTGACGACGTGCTAATATAGGATTGTAGCTGATCCCACCACATGTACCAAGAAGAGGCACATTAGGGAATTCACCACAATAATCAATAATCTGCACTGTATCATACACGCGATCATACCAAGAGATATCATCATTAGTGAGAGACATGAGTCTCTGAGACCACCGTAGACATCCCTTGTTCTCCTTGAAAGCAAACGTCTGCGGTAAGTGAGAAATAAACCACTTATACAGCAGAGGCAAACAACACACAATAACTCCTCCACCCTTTGCATTCCTCAGATGCAAAGAGAAATAGGCATCACCCAACAGAGTCGGAACGGGATTAAGAACTGAAAAGATCCTAATGGCGTTCACATCCACAAATTTGTCGATGTTGGGGAACAATACCAAACCATAGATGAGCAGCACAAATAAAGCCTCAAAGGCATCCTCACTCCTGGCCTTCCCATAAATGGTAGCTTGAGCAATGAGGAACTCGGAAGGAAGACCATGAATTCCACCTTTGGTGGTCAGACTAGCTTTAATCAAGGCTTCATCTATGTGCAACAAGTCTGCAATCTCTCGAGAAGTCGGAATACTCTCTAAGCCACTGAACGGCACCTGATCCAGAATCGGGATCCCAATAAGATGAGCATACTCCTCAAGCGTAGGCAACAGCTGGAAATCCGGAAATGAGAAGCAGTGATACAGAGGATCATAAAACTGAGCCAAAGTACTCATCAACCCTTCATCAACCTGAGTAGTCAACAGAGGCAGAAGCTTCCCATAACGAGCTTTGAAACCCAAGGGATCTAATACATAGGATGTCAGATTCCTTAACTCTTTCACATCGGGCTGTCTAAAGCTGTACTTCTTTGTATGCCTTTTTGGTCTTTCCATGTCTGAAAATTTTGCAAATAAACCCTTTAAGTTCCTTGAAAATTTTCTTTTTTTCTGATGACATGAATGCAGATGAATGCATGAATGCATGAATGCAACAATCACACTCAAGGATCAAGCAAATCACACCAGACAAAGGTCATGGGAAAGCTCATAGCATCCTTAATATCAATCATCCATTTTGGTGGATTATGGTTTTCACCTTATCAACACCCAAGTTCCATTGATATTAACGATACATGAACCGGCTCAAACATCCTTAATATCAACCATCCGTTTTGGCGGATTATGGTTTTCACCTTATCGACGCCCAAGTTCCATTGATATTAAGGATATTTGAACGACTCAACCACGAATCACGGGTTTGCTGAGAGTCACGAGCATGGAGTCCCGGTTAAGAACCACCCAAAGGGAGTGTACTAGGGTTTAAACCTGCCAGACATGTTCTACCAGAGGTTCCCATAATCATCGTCCCATCTTTCGGATATTATCGGAGGAACGAATACTCGTATTCCAAAAATATTCTCAAGAGAGACTCTTATGAGTGTAGTATCGCGTAACAATCGCATCAGAACTGACATCTGAACGACCTCCGCACTACGTCTTAAAAATAGGCCAAGATGGGCTTGGTAAACTAAGGTCCTTGGCTTCTAAGGCACATGATTGAAAGAATAATGCCTAACCACAAATAACTTGTGTGACATTATTAGTCCAACATGACCTCCACCAAGTGAATGGACTCGCAAGTCAACTTGTTAAGGAATACTCCACACAAGTCGACAAGACTATGCCATTCTCATATCCTAAGGTGCACTCGAGTTCGGGTATAGAACTCATCTCACAGAGATCACCAAAGCAAACAGCAATTGTATATCAAGCAATTCAAACATTACAATCAATACAGTTATCCCAAATTGTACAAAAATATGTCAAATAACAAATAAACAAATATCATACAACAAGGGTGAAAAGTAGGCAAAACCACCAAGGAAGGTCTAATGTTTTGTCCCCAGCAGAGTCGCCACTTTTCTGTAGCGGTGTATTCGTCACTTTATGATTTATTGATTAAATCAAAAGCAAAGCATACAAAGAAATCGAGTCGCCACCGCACTTTTATTTATCCAAAGGATTGGCTAAAAAGCGAACAAAAGCCTAAGAAGTTTTACACATAGAAAACTAATGAAAAGATCAGAGAATCTGGGTAAGGGGTTAATTACGCAATGGGAAGGTGTTAGGCACCCAAAACGTCCTAGGTACTCCTAGGGAGCCCTTTTCACACTTGTTGTATAAAAAAGTTTATTTGTTTATGACATATTGTGCAAACATGATTGGGAAGATGAGAAAAGAATATACAAGTTATTATTTTTGTGTTTGAACGGATGAACCCGTTGCCTACGTACCTTTCCATGGAAGGTAAGGATCAAAATGCCGTAGTTCGGCTAAAAAAATTCCAAAATATGAGTGGGTTCATTTTTAAAACAAAAGCCCTAAGGTCTTTCGTTATCCACGGGAGAAAACTCAACCTTATACAAACAACGAGTCCACCACGTGAGAACAACTTCAACTTGCTAGTGAGGGGTTAACCCTATAATAAGCAAGGAAGTCTTACAATTCAATCACTAAGGACCAAGGTGAGGTTAACATCAACCAACTAGGATAAATCAAACCTATGGCTAATGTATGAAAACTTATCAAGAATGGACAAAGCCACAAAACAAATGACTGAGTTGGATTAACCAATTTAGAATTTATTCACAAAAGAGTGGTCAAGGTATGATTAGAATTCAATTCAAAGAAGTATTATGAAATTTGTTTACCTTATTTGTTTTAACGGTGGTTCACTCGATCTTAACAATCATGTGTGAGTTCACATCTCAATCTACCGTTAGTTTATTTTTGTTTTTATGCAAACTATCTATTCTTTTTTAGACGGTTTATAATGTGAGGTTGCTAGATTAATTTTTCTATAATATTGATATATTTGATGGCATAGAAAGTAAATTTAAAAGATATATTTTATCGCTTGAATAAAATATAGTCATGATTTTAAATTTTATTATTTTAACTGAATTTTGAACTCTTATTTTAAAATTATAATAATTACAATGTCAAATGTATTATTTTTTTCCAAAATTTATATCTATATTAAATATAACAAGATAGTAAATAGAAAGAGAAAATTATATATAATTACAAAATGGGTCATCCTAAGTAATGCTATAAAGACACTCTTTAAGAATTTCAAGTAAAAAAGTATATTTTTTTAAAATTATTTATTTTAATCTCAAATATATTAAATATATACATTTTAAATATATATATATATATATATATCTATATATATATTATATATAATATATATAATATATATATATATATATATATATATATATATATATATATATATATATATATATATATATATATATATATATATAATATATATATATATATATATATATATATATATATATATATATATATATATATATATCTATATATATATATATATATATATATAAGTTTTGGGATTTAGAGTGTTACACACAACCCTTAACATAAGAAGAAAGAAGCCAAAAGAAAATTCAAAGGCATCGTATTACACTTGCAATCCTCCTAACAATGAGAAATGTTGTTCCAAAAAGAGTTATACCAATCTCATAAAAGAGCGTTGGTCGATCCTCCCAAAAAAACTTACTATAATTAACAACCACACTCATAGTTGTTAGGATAACAAACATCATTGAATTCTCATTAATAGGATTTACTAACATAAATAAAATTTAAAGAAAAATAAATAAATATTCAGTAGTTCAACCCGAAGAACAGCAAATGCAACCGATTTGACAACTAATAATATCGACGATTGATGTTGATAGCATTTTTTTTAAATCTCAAATGATCAGAATCAATGCTTTTGATACTGAAGTGGAAGAAACTCTTCCTCATCCTCCAATGGAGTAGATGAAGGAAAAGAAATTGTTTATCTTATTTGTTTTAACGGTGGTTTACTCGATCTTAACAATCATGTGTGAGTTCACATCTCAATCTACTGTTAGTTTATTTTTGTTTTTATGCAAACTATCTATTATTTTTTAGACGGTTTATAATGTGAGGTTGCTAGATTAATTTTTCTATAATATTGATTATATTTGATGCCATAGAAAATTAATTTAATAGATATATTTTATCGCTTGAATAAAATATAGTCATGATTTTAAATTTTATTATTTTAACTGAATTTTGAACTCTTATTTTAAAACTATAATAATTACAATGTCAAATGTATTATTTTTTTCCAAAAGTTATATCTATATTAAATATAACAAGATAGTAAATAGAAAGAAAAAATTATATATAATTACAAAATGGGTCATTCTAACTAGTGCTACAGAGACACTCTTTAAGAATTTCAAATAAAAAAGTATATTTTTTTAAAATTATTTATTTAATCTCAAATATATTAAATATATACATTTTAAAATATATATATATATATATATATATATATATATATATATATATATATATATATATATATATATATATATATATATATAAGTTTTGGGATTTAGAGTGTTACACACAACCCTTAACATAAGAAGAAAGAAGCCAAAAGAAAATTCATAGGCCTCGTATTACACTTGCAATCCTCCTAACAATGAGAACTGTTGTTCCAAAAAGAGTTATACCAATCTCATAAAAGAGCGTTGGTCCATCCTCCCAAAAAAACTTACTATAATTAACAACCACGACTCATAGTTGTTAGAATAACAAACATCATTGAATTCTCATTAATAGGATTTACTAACATAAATAAAATTTAAAGAAAAATAAATAAATATTCAGTAGTTCAACCTGAAGAACAGCAAATGCAACCGATTTGACGACTAATAATATCGACGATTGATGTTGATAGCATTTTTTTTAAATCTCAAATGATCAGAATCAATGCTTTTGATACTGAAGTGGAAGAAACTCTTCCTCATCCTCCAATGGAGTAGATGAAGGACAAGAAATTGTTTATCTTATTTGTTTTAACGGTGGTTCACTCGATCTTAACAATCATGTGTGAGTTCACATCTCAATCTACCGTTAGTTTATTTTTGTTTTTATGCAAACTATCTATTATTTTTTAGACGTTTATAATGTGAGGTTGCTAGATTAATTTTTCTATAATATTGATATATTTGATGGCATAGAAAATAAATTTAAAAGATATA